>NC_056573.1:17071134-17256133 GCF_018340385.1 Cyprinus carpio | reverse complement strand
AATAAAAATAAATAAAATAATAATAAAAATTAAACTAACCATTAATGGAAAGTAACCAAGATGCATAAAATTAACTTAAAGGCAAGCATCCCATTACCTAAATCATTATAAATTTAGGTCTCTACAAATAAGTCTACATATATAATTATTAATAAATAATCTATGAATAAAAAAAAAAAAAAGCTTGCTTCTTAACATAGTTGCCTAAAAAACTGCCATTTTATATTACAAGTATTTTTGCCTCTTTGATGATTTGTTTTGTTCCTCCTTTGAAAATTGCTTTGGATAAAAACATCTGCTAAATGCAGATACATATAATACAGATAACTTTTGGCTTTAGAAAATGGCTTTACTGGCAGCTTGATCAATTTACTGCATCCTTGCTGGAAAAGTTAAATAAAGAAAAAAAGAAAAAACAAATTTTACACAGTTATTATTGTGTATATTACTGTTTAATGCTAATTTCAAAATATGCGTTTGCTGGCTGGCGCTGAGGCTTTATTTAACTGCGCTGCACAGTATAACCAATCACACACGATTCTGCTGGAGCTTATGGATGTAAATGGCCAATCAGATGCGTTCAGATGAGTCATCGCCGAAACACCGAGTTTTGTGTCACTGCGCACGTCGCTGACTGAATTCTGCTCTCTGAGAGAAACCACTCCTCTCATCGGAAACAACAAAGTGCAGATGTGCGTACGATGTAAGTAAGAAATGCATTTCACAGTGTAAACAGCTACAGTAATTTTAATGGGAGTTTTTGAGAGTGCTTGACCTCTGGCTAGACTGAAGTCAATCTTTGATGATATAAATGTTCTTTTCTGTCTTACAATAAAAGTGTTAACTCAAAATGTTTTTATTAAATTCACGTGATAAATACAAAGTATTCGTATTAAAAATATTTTATGGCATGACACCCATATCTGGTAGGCTACTTAAGTAATAAAAGACGGGTGTGCACTAACATTAGTCTACTTTGCCCATCGACCAACTAAACATGATCTATAAAGGTGCAAATGAATGCACTAACTACACATATTTGAAAATCGAGATATTTCATGATATTCCATCCCCCCTATTCACTTGTGCTCCTCAAAAATAATAATTGCATGATGCCCCTAAACCCCCCCCCCACACACACACAGTAAAACAGCACAAAGGGGACTCAGTATTAATCTATCAAGCATGGAAAAAATGAGAAATGAGCGGGGGGAAAATGAACATTTATTTCGGGCACGTGAAAGTTCTCTTGGTCAACCAAGTGAAAACGTGGGAAGTTTCGAACACTACTTAACAATCTTGACTGTCTGGCTTGCTTGGTTAATTAAAAAACCAAGAAAAGCATTGTCTAGATTTAAAATGTTTGATTGTAAAAGCTGTAAAACCTTTTTGACCAGACGGTTATTGTGTACTGATAATGTGATCCTGGACTCATCATTCTTGTGGCTCCACACGCTTGCGTTTAAAGAGTTAGTTCACCCAAAAATTGAAACTTAGACTGCGTTTTACTACCCTCAAGCATCCTACGTATATATGACTTTCTTCTTTCAGACAAATCCAGTCGGAGTTCTGTGGAAACTAGATTCGTCTGAAAGAAAGAAAGAAGGTATACTACCTAGGATGCCTTGAGGGTGAGTAACACACAAGCTAATTTATTATTTTTGGGTGGTGTGTGAAATGACTTTAAGACTCATCCTACCGTGGTTATCCACACCCAACTTTTTAAAGAGCTTTCGGAGAGAGCAAGACTGCTTCTAATCCAAGGAAGGCAGACTCAAATTATCTCTCTCCTACCAGCCTTTCCATCATCTTTCTTGTCGACGTTAGTCCTCTGATGGATCCTTCAGTAGCAGCAATCTGGACATCCCAAAGGCGCAGAGTGTGCTTTGGAAACATTAAGGGGTTGGGGTTATGGGTAGACCCTTAATGAAAAAATTAAAGCATTCTTTCTGAATCAAAATATAGCCCAGGCCATTCTAACCAGTCACAACTGCGCTCATGAGTCATTCTAATGAAAGGTATCAGAACATGCTATGAAAACAAGAGCGAGAAACAGTTGAATGCTCTGTGCTCTGCCATAATGGACCTACTACCTCCGTACTCACACTACCTACTGAAAAATTGGGTAATTCACAGAGTAATTAAACTTTTTCATATATGTATATATCCATATATATATATATTTGTATACCGTTTCATTTCAAACCAGGTTTGCGGTAAAACTTTGCTGTGTGTAGGATTTGTACATTTCATTACTAGACTTTTGATAGGGACATATTTCTCAAAACCAGGGACCTACCCCATTTTAGAGAAGATGCAAGGTTACAATAACATGGGGGATTTTGTGTTGAATCTTGACATTGAGCTTCCCTGTTTGTCCACACTCACCCCACCCATTCCTCCCCTGTCACACTTATGATATCGATCAGTATGAGAGGTGTAAGACTAATGTGTAGAAAGTGTGCTTTTACAAAGAGAATGATAAAACAGAGTGTAAATTTTAATTGAATTAGCCCATGTTTAAAATTAGAATAAATGTCAAAATACACAGAACTGCACCTCACCCATAATTTCAACAGCCTACATAGTTTAGGCTAACCCACACTATACTACTTTCATGGAAGAAATTATTCTCATCATTTTCTTAAATTAGTTTATGTAACAATGGTGTGTTTTATTATAAGCTGTCACTGGGGTTTTGCTTCATTTCCGGTGGATCTGATTAGCAATTGAATTGGCAAGTAAGGGGTGGTTGCTTGTTTGCTTTATTATACTTTCATTTAACAGAATGAGGGTTACAAGACCCATGAAAAAAAGTGAACAACAACATCATAAATAAACAAATAAAAAGGCATATATTTTCTTAAATAACTACTTAATTTTTACTTAATACTATTCAACTTAAATATTTCAACTTTCAAATTTAAATAACAATTAATTCCTTTTGAGACGTGTAGGGAGCACTGGTCAGTTTGAGCAGTGTTATATTATTTTGATTTAATGGAATGTTAAGAATAAGGATAGAAAATAGGTTGAGAGAACAGTTTTAACTAAACAGTTTGCAGTTACCATTTTATGACGCATGGGAACCAAAACACTCTTGGTTGTCAGGATTCTTCAAGATTGTTACTTCTTGTGGGCAGCAGAAGGAGGAACTTCATACAGGTTTGGACTGACTTGAGGTTTGAATAAATGATATAACAGTTTTCATTTTTGGTTTCATCAGTTTCAGTTTGCATCGTCTAATTGAATCTCAGATTTTTTATTTAGATTAATAGGGCAGGCAGTCTTGTTACACAAGTAGTACATGACGTTGTTAGGTATCGTAAAACATTATGAACTTTATGTCAGTAGTGTTGACTGGTTCAGATATCAGCCTAAATTTTCTCAAAAATACATAATGCACGTAGCTTGAGAAAGAAAGAGATCATGGCTGAATGTGCATGTCTATTCTGCATTTGAGAACTGTAACGAAAATGACCAGCTTCATTTTTTGTTTAGTTTTTTTCGGAAGAACACATTTTAAGGGGTTTTGTAAGACGGTCATATGAAGTTCAGTATAATTTTTTAAGTTCTGGTTTCCAATCTTTTAATGTTACATATGTCAAGAGTATTGAATCATTTCCATCTGACAACCAGAAAGCTTTGAAATAGAATGATCTACACAAGGATTGGTTTCAGCCTGGACCATACTGAGGCAAAAAGGGACAAAACTGTTGCAAAATAATGCCTCCCCATAAAAGGCCTCAGGCCTATACTTATTGATGGGGTTTCCAGCCCTAAAGGGCACTTCTTGTGGTGTTTGCACGTTTATGTTGTGACCATGTTGCTCAACACAAGAAGGTTGGAGTGTTGCCTGAGAGCATAAATTCCAACCGTGCTGTAGGAACTCAGAACAGGCAGCTTTTGTACTAAAATTTCCTTTGTTTGGAAACCTAATTTAATAACATCAATCTGAAGCGTGCCCTAGAAATCCCAGCCATATATTGTCAAACAATATGTCATGCATATCACAAAATGAGGTGCCAATACTAAACTGTATTGTCTTTGTGTTTACATGACTACATGCGCCTTCGGTATTACACGTTTTCTACAAGCAAAACAATTCAAAACAATGACTAATACCCCGATAAAGATGAAGATGGGCTTATTATTTTAGTTAGTTCCTCATTTATCTTGGCAGCCTAAATGAGCCCGTGCAGCCTACAGCTGGATATAAATAATCTTATGCTGAAATAAATCGTTAAAGACAGGAAGTAATAATAATATTCATATATTAATCAACCCACATAATAATACTAATAGTAGTAATAAGTCATGTCCTTCTTACAGGCAAATTAAAAACTGGAAAATGACCAGCATTCTGTAAAAGCATATACCATCCATTTGTTTCATTTTCTCAGTTCCACTGACCTGTCCAGCTTAGGACACAAGATACTCCAAATAAAGGGACACACCACTTCTTTATTAGCAAAATATTCATTCTTCTGTATATGGATCATCTGCAATGCATGGGTTTCCGATTACACTGCAGATGTACGTCAATTGCCAGTGTTCCTCCACAACATGTGCATGTGCCATAGATTGTACCTCCACTGGTTCTGTGTGAAGCTGTTTCAAGTTTTGAATTGTGGTTTCTGATTTAGCCCACTGTGTGTGTGCTGCCATTAGTGAGTCTCCTACAGGGCAGCCGCTCAGCCTCTTATTCCTGGTGTCAGGATGTGATTTAGTTCACTAAGAACACGGATGCGTTCAGGTGACTTGTGAAGATTTTGGGGAAGTGGTGTATTTTTGCCTGCTTACATCAGACTCACAATGGAGACATGTGTGCATACAGGGACGCTAGAGCTCCGATAAATAGAGTGAGAGGATTCTGAGGCCAGTGGGTTCCCACACTTTCGGTTGGTGATCAGGCCATAACAGTGCATTATCAGGCTACTTTAAGTGTGCTCTGCGAATACCTGCGGCGTAGCTTTAATACTCGTATCCGTCCTACCAGCCTCAGGACGCATTGTAAAGGGCACAAATCATTACTTCGACTTTAATTCATTGCCCTAGCAAGTCAGTTCAAGACTTGCTGTCACAACCCCCCGCCTCAAGTAGATAAGAGGGGTTATTACAGCTTGTAATGGGTGAACAGAATGTTGTTGTACAGGAAGGATTTCTTATGTATTTTTAGATTTTATTATAATTAACAGCTAGCAAGAGGTGTGTCTATGGCTGTGAATGTATGACGCACCAAATGGTGAGAGTGGCACAAATGGACAAATAAACCGTATATAAATTTCCAAATGGGCCATAACCATTTCTTAGATCATTGGGTTTACTCATATAACCTACACTACACACACACACACACACACACACACACACACACAAACACACACACACATATATATATATACAATATACACGTTATCAGGATATTTATATATATCTTATATTAGTATATTATATATATAGATTGATAATTTTTTTTTTTTTTTTTGTTTTTGATTAGAGGTGTTATGGTTCTCCCTGTAAAAAATCAAACTGTAGAATTCAGTCCACCCAGCGGTTCAGCACGCACTTGCAAACAAAGCACCGCGTTTAAACTTAAAAATGACATCGGTACTATGTGTTGTTACAAAGAACAACACATAAAACGTTTGGGCTTATGTATGTTTCTGTTGATGGATACGCATTCTGGCTGCTTCCCAATATATTACTACAAAAGCGAATGAAAGAGAAAAAAAAAAAAAAAACCTTAGACAAACCTGTCACTTGTTCAATGAAGGGGCATATGCTGGAATATGACCAGTTATTTATGCCGTCATCACCTGGGTGTTGATAGGCATAACGGGTTCGAGTCTCAGGTCCGGCAGGGATTGTGGGTGGGGGGAGTGAATAGCCAGCACTCTCTCCACCTTCAAATACCACGGACTGAGGTGAGACCTTGAGCAGGGACCAAAAACCCTCAACTGCTCCCTGAGCGCAGCAGCATTGGCTGCCCACTGCTCCAGATATGTATTCACGATGCGTGTGTGTGCATGTTTGTTCACTACTCACTGCTGTGTGTGTGCAACTTGGATGGTTAAAGTTAAATGCAGAGCACCCAAATTTTCCAATATATGGACACACCATACTTGTCCACCACTTCACATTCCTTTCCTTTCCAAATATGCAATGTTATTTTACCTTTGATTACTTTATTCAATTTCTGTAGAGCTAAAAATGTTTAGGACCAACCTAAAAAATCTTAAAAGCACTGTTTGTGTTATTTGAATATTTGCTTGGTTGTGTTTTTTGGTTCTGTTACCTGGTACTATATATTATTTTATGTTTTAATTTGTAATTAGTCCTTTTTTATTTCCCCTAAACATTACCGAACCATACGAAGCCATGACTCAGACACCATGAATACAAACCAACCGTTGAGTAACTTGAACCATTACACCCCTAATATACGGTAGATACTGTATATATGAGATTTGGGGAGTTCGCAAGTCAGTTTAATCACAGTTTTCTCTATTAATGCAAAACCTATCCATTGACGCACTCAAACACACTAAGGACCATCCGCTACGTGGGGTTGAAAGGTTGGTGACAATTATAGGGGCCCACAGCTTGTTGGAGAGCCACCCGTCGATTTCAAACCGACTGCCTGTCAGTTATGTCTTAAGTGCACGTAAACAGTTGAGAAAGAAATTGGATGTGTATCATTAAATTGGATGCAGTTTCTCTTAAGGTGACCGTCATCCTAATTTTACCAAGCTGCGTCCGGGGTCCGTAACTGTTACAGCTAAAAAAAATGACCAAGAGAGTGTAAATCACTCCGCCACTCTACTTTTAGTGAATTACTTGTAGTTAGTAACCAAAAATGAATCTAATATTTAATTTTACACAGTTAAAGAGCTATGCAACTAGTACATTTCAATAATTCTCCTGTACCTTCATTCGGTTTCTGTACACTCTACCAAAGCTGTGTCGTTTTTGGTTTCAACGCCCACTTTGGTATCAAATATGGATTAACCCAACCAATGAGTAAGATTTTTAAACTTAAAATTTTATCACACCTGCCATCTCTTCCCCCCAAGTGGGTTGTCCATATTTGACCCAATAGTGGGTTTAAAAAATACAGCATTTTTTCAGAGTTTACCTGCGAGATCTACAAAACTTGACAAAACTAAACATTGCTAATTTGTATCTTTTTTCTATTTATTATTTATGAATTACACAATTTCAAAACAGGGACCACACGGTACAAACCTACACCTGGGGCCCGCCAAACCCCACTACAGCCCCCTTGCAACACACTTGACTAATATTAAGTGATGTTGCAATTTGCCTCGACCTCGGGGCAGGCGCACCAGGCTATACAGTTTTATTCATTAGCTGTGCATTATTAGACCAACATCGCGTAGTTATTACAGTAAAAAACAGTCAATAGTGCTGTTATGTTCGACTAACGAAAGCTCTAAAGAATTTATATCTGTGCGTCTGAAGCTTTGTTTTTTCACCCCCCCCCCCCTTGAGAAAAACAACTGCGACGTCAATAAATGGTGCAAAAGGAGGTGAACCTGGTGCAGTTTTTTTTTTTTTAATATACCATAATTTATTAATAAAGTCCAGTGTTCACCGTCAGATGGCCACAACGAACGGACATGTTGGATAAGATTCGGGTAATAAAACCCTACAGCATACCCTAAGGTAAAGGTATAAGACTCTTGCATTCTTAAAACTCTTTTAAACTACGTTCAAAAAAAACAATAAGTACCGGCTAACTTACATTTCGATGTATGCCCAAGTCACTTAAATAGTTCCAAACAAATTCAAAGTAGAAACGTTAGAGGGTCCTGCAAACGCACAGTTGTTCATGACTTGAAACCAGTGTTTTAGACGAATTGCTTGATTGAATGAATTTAATGGACTCATAAAACTTGTTGTTTTACCCACTGGCTAGTATATCAATGTAAATTGCAGAAAGTGAAAATTACGGTGACCGAGAGAGCTCAATGCACTGCAAAAAAAAAAAAAAAAAAACCCTGAAATAAATACAGATGCAAATAGAAAAAACACCAGCAAATTAAAAAAAAAAACATCTTCATTAGTTTGACAACACACATGCTGCAAATACTCACAACACATCAAAATACAGAAACGCACTGCAAATACGCACAGACCACATCGGAAATGTTTAAGCGAACCACAAGCTTATCAATGTCTGCTCTGAAAGGTGAGATTTAGTTTATTTTAAACAACCTGATCGATATGATTCCTTAGCTTTTTTTTTCTCTAATATGATTCTAACTATAGCTGACGAAATACACAATTATGTAAGCTAGCTAACTTTCACAACTTCCCTTAAGAAAATTAACTATGGTTTTACGATGAAACAAACAAAACAAAACAAAACAAAACAAAACATGGTTACTACAGTTAAACCATGGTAATCACAAATTATTCTATAGTTTAATATGAGGCGCCGCGTAGGATTTAAATCAAACTTCGCTTATGAATACATGTATAAAACACGTGCATATACACCTCTACATCTACTCACATATACATGCATACTACGGGGACGTCACACAATACATATATGAAATACACATGCACACTAAATATGAAATCGATACCAATACATATAATGTCAACAATGCATGACTGGCATAACACTTGTGAATAACCTTGCGTTCTACACATATAAACTGACTGACGGTGCTGCATACACCAAAAGACACTCGCATATATGTATAAGCTCGATCCATGCATATCCACCTACACACACTCGCGCATACATATAAACTCGACTGCATACCACACAACTGCACATACTCGCATATACATATAAACTGATCCGTGCGTATACACCTATTAAACACTCGCACATAAATTAACCTCGATGCGCGCAGTACACATCCATAAAAACACTCTGCGCATACATAAAAAATAACATTTACTAACGTATACAGTTTCAAGATAAGAAAGACACATGCGTTATTTTTTGTTCATTGAGTATATTGCAAAGTGATTTCGTATGTAGATGTGTCGTGAAACCTTTTCAGTTTTTAAACGGACAGGCATTTCAGTGTTAAAAGGAAGGCATTTCAGTTTGTAAACGGAAGGCATTTCAGTGTAAAGGAAGTCGTTAAAGCGTGAATCGGAAGAGACAACAGGTCTATAATACCGCATTTTGCAAGCATGGATAGGGATCGTTCGTTGTACAAAACTGAAGCAATTGCATTTGCGAAAGTTCGTTCTCTCGCCCGCTATTAGAAAAACACGCAAACGATGCCCAACATCATCCCGCCGTTTGAGTTCAAGCGACCATAAATAAGCCCACATGCAGCATTTAATTGGCATCTCTAATCTAGAAAAAGGTGCGAATGTTAACTTCTATGCAATCTTCATGAAATGCATCCCAACGCTATGCAAATTACCACACACACAGAGAGAGTAAAATGTCCTGGCCTCGATAGTTAAAAAATAGAAAATGTTTTCCCAACTAAGTCCCAGTTTTCAATAGTGAGTTTACCCTGTTTCAGAATTAGGGAGGGGGGGAATGTCAAGAAAGTTTAAATGTGATTAATTAAAAAGTTTGCTTTTTGTTAAGCTGTATTTTGTTTTTACAGGCCAAGGACACACAATACCCCTCGTTCGGCTTTCATAAGGATGTTATACGTTGACCTCTCCTGGACGATAATGTAGTAGTGAAAGCAAAAGAAAAAACCAGCACTTGCATGAGAGTGGACAGACATCGTAAATGCGTTTGGAATTTGACAAAACATGGGATAGAAATCATAGAAAAAAGCGCCACCGTAATGATTTTAAAGTAAAACACTATATATTTTTTTTAAGAATGTTATAGGTATTGTTAAATGTTTTACTGTTTTGTATGATAGTTAAGGTTTGGTAGGGTTTATTTATGAAGGTTTATTAACAGTAAACTTTTGAATGGGGTCATTTTTATAAATTCAGTTATTAATTTTGTCTTGTAGCGTATATGTAACTTGGCAGCTAACTCTAAAATCACTATAACTAAATAAAAAAAAAAAAAAAAAATGCAAATATATTTTCATGATCCCAGCAAATTTTTTTTCACTATCTAATATTTGCACTTCTGCAAAGGGTTATGGTAAACTTATGAGGGAGGTTGTGGCCCTAATGGTATTTAGAATCCAAACTAGGTGTGATATTCAAGTCTCGGGCCGGCAGGGTTGTAGGTAGAGAGGAGTGAATGTCAGCGCTCTCTCCCCTTCAAACCACGACCTGAGGTACCCTGAGCAAGGCACCGAAACCCCAACTGCTCCCCGGCGCCGCAGGCATAACTGGCTGCCCACTGCTCTGGGTTGTGTTTCTGACTGCAGTTGAGCAGGCAACACATTCTGATTCAACTGAATTGGTAATTGATCTTATAATAGTGGGGCACAGAAAAGAAATATTTCGCAAAATGCTAATTGCTTCAGTTGTACCCACGATGCCCGTCCATGATTGCAAATGCCGGTATATAAGACCCATATAGACAGGTACTTCCGTTCCCGCTTCAACGACTTCCTTTTACACTGAAATGCCTGCTTTACACTGAAATGCCTTCCCACTGAAATGCCTTCCGTTTACACTGAAATGCCTTCCGTTTAAACTGGTGTTCACGCATCTACACAATGAAATCACTCTGTATATATATATGAACACAAATAAAGTATGTGTCTTTTAATTGAACTGTATACGTTAGTAAATGTTATTTTTTATGTAAGGCAAAGAAGTGTTTTATGGATTGTGTATGGCGCATCGACGTTACATATATGGGGCGAGTGTTTAATAGGTGTATATGCATGGATCAAAGTTTATATGAGTAATGCGAGTATGTGCAGTTGTGATTTGTATGCAGAGGAGTTTATACTGTATGCGCGATAGGTGTGTAGGGTGTATATGCATGGATCAGAGACTTATACATATATTCGCGGAGTGTCTTTTTGGCGTATGGCACGCGTCAAGCTTTATATGTATACGCAAGTTATTCACAAGTGAGTATGCATGCATTGTTATACATTATATGTAGCTGGTATCGATTTTCATATTAGGGCTGCATGTGTATTTCATATATGTATATTGGACCGTTCGTAGTATGTGCATGTATATGTGAGTAATGTGATAGGTGTATATGCCAACGTGTTTTATACAGGTATTAATACAGCGGAAGTGTGATTTAAATCCTACGCGGCGCCTCATAGTTTAAACCCATATTGTGTGTGATTACATAAATGGTAAAAAATGGTAATAGTCAATGCCAAAAAAGTATCATTACTACACTTTTACTAGATAATCATACAGGTTAATTTTCATATGGGTTGTTGGGGTCCCAACTTGAAATATCATTTTCTTTTCGTTGTGGTCTGTGCTATTGCAATGCTTTTCTGTATTTTGGTCACGTTGGTTCGTATTTGCAGCGCATTTTAGTATTTGGTTGTGTGTGACGTGTCATCTGTATTCTGGTTTTCGGTGAGAGTAGCCTATTTTGCATGGCGTTTCTGTATTGTTGTGTTGTGAGCTTTTGCAGTGCGTTTTCTTGTTATTTTTTTGTTTGTGTTTTTAAGTTTTTGCAGTGCCTGTGTTTGTCAAACTCATTGCAGTTGTTATCTTAATTTGCTGGTGGCTTTTCTTATTTGTATGTGTTTTCTTAAGTTGCAGTCGTGTTGAAACTCTCTCGGGCACCATAGAAAATCCTGGAAATAGCCCCAGCAGAAATGCACAGACTAACGGTGTGTTCCAAGCAGAATATACCACCCTCCAAAAGGGCACTTTGGAGTGAAAACAATCATGGCCCCCATATTGAAGGGTCATTTTCAACTGAAGTGCTCAAAACTGATCATTCAAGGGATACAACTGATGGCACTTTAGACTAAGTTGTTTTGGAGTCACAGAGGTTCGACTTCACCGTGCTAAATGTATGCAATACTATTTTTCTATACTGCTGTTATATTTATACGAGTTAGATTTGGTAAACAAAAAATACTTCACACTACAGTACCTTTATATCAGTCAATTCAGAATTGTTTCAAAGAAAATAGACCAACTATATATTACCAATAAATATTACATTACATACACAATATAGATTATATTTAACGTAAAAGAAAATTGGGGGTCAACCAGTGTACAAAATGTGTGATGAAGGCGCCTCCATCTTGATCGTCTCAATAAGGTGACGCAGATAGTGCGTTCCAAAAAATCATAAAATAAAATAAATTTTTGAACCCTTTCATCCCTTCGAAGCTCTCATTCCGGAGGGTAAACCTTTTGAAGGGATTAGGGCACAAGGATGAGCTCTTCTGAATGGAATGCAGGGTAAAAACACAGTTTGTCTGAAGTCCAAACACAGACAAGTGGAATGATACAAACAACTGAACGTCCAAAAATGCAGAAGGATAACATTCAAGGGGCATGGGTCGTATAATCCCGTTAATATTACGGGGATATATGTTAATAAAAACTGTTTCATCAATCATCAAGCTTTTATTCAGCAACATAACTTGCAAATAGGTTTGGGGGGCTTAAATAAATAAATCAATTCACATTCAAATTTGATTTTTTTATTTGAATATTTTTATTAAGGTGTAGAAAATGTATTAAAAAAGGAACTTTACAGCACATTTTAAGTTAAACTAGAGACTAATTTGATCTGTTACAATAATATCCAAGTTTGTCTGACAATGTGGTTAGCGAGTTAGGGGGACAATGTCTCAAAGACCGTTCTTTTACACACGTTACCTGCTTCATTAGTGTTCATGCTAAACACATTTCCCAAGAGCCATAGAGGTAAAGGGAACAAGCAGTAAAAGTATTACACATTACACGCTCTACAACATCCTCTTAGGTACAAAATGTAGGGGGATTTTTACAATATCATAATGAAATTAAAAAATGTATATGAGAGTGGTAAAATGACCTAGTTTCCTGCATACCACAGAGTTAGAGTTCCAAGTGTTGCGTGTAACGTGTGTTCCCATGGTGAATGTTGAGCCATAAGTGGTTTGGTGGATGGGAGGCATGTCAGAATGAAGGGGACTTAAGTATCCCCACCATATGCTGAGTCAATGAATAATGAAGGAAAATCTGCTGTCTCTCTGTTGAGAAGCTGTCTCAGTCAGTCAACAAAACACTAAAGTCTCTATTTTCTCTTTCAGAATTAACTACAGAAGGACTGCTTTGTTGTGAACCCACAAAACAATTAGTTTTCTGACGGAAACGGTTAGAAAACACAAGGAGGAACACATATTTCCACCCATGTTCTCTACAGAAGCAAGCAAAATGTAAGTATTTTTTTTCAGAGTTAAATGCAATTAGCTTGAGCTGATTAAGAATTTACTTGGTTTCTAGTTCCCATCCCAGCTGTTGCTACACTCTCTAATCTTACCCCTCAAAAAGAAATGAAAAAATAGAACCAAAGGAAAAGTAGTAGAAACTCTTTGAAGACATCATAGTGCCGTCTATCAAAAAAGGCTCATTAGGAGATTTGCGACTATGTGAAACAGGTGTTTGTGAGAGAAGAAGCAGAACACCAGAGAACTGAAGAATATTTATCTACGGCCTTACACAAATAGAGCCTTACACAAATAGGGTAGAGCATACAGATATAATAAAGAAGAAAAATTGGAATTTTAAATTTGACTTAATCTATTTAAGACTTTGCCATGATTTTGGTATTTGGGACAACTTACTATTATTTTTGTGGTAAACATAACATTTTAATGTTACTGACACCCAAAGGATTCTTCAAAGTTTTCCTAAAAACAGCAAACAGGTTTCACTAAAGGTTTTGCCTTAAGCTGAAATGCAGAAATACAATGTAAATCTTTAAAGTGTTTTAACTGAATTTCAGAATATCTGTATTATGCATTAAATTGTTGAAAATAAACCAACATGTAATATTTTACTGTTTCAGTATTATCAACAAATACACAGAAAACAACATATTTCAACAACAACTTCAGTGATGCCAGGAGTTAATTAGACAATTAACCCACTCTAATTCACAAATGAGAGAGAGAGAGAGTAAAATGCTAGTAGAAAAAAATTATCTTGCTGAGGTAAGAGTTACATTGCATGAGGAAGGTTTAGAAAAATATGACATGGTTGTACTCCTTCACAAACCTTTCAATCACTGTACAAAATACACTGAAGCCACGTCAAACTACAGAACAAAATAATATATTCTTGTCAGGTGCAAAAAGGTAAAAGAAGAAAGCTCTAAGTTGCACTGAATTGCATTGCTTTTGTGACCTATTACATCAAGTTTTGAAAGCTCAAGCCTGACTGGTGTCTGTCCACAACTTCATTTCAGAATGACTATGGATGAAAGGAACAGAAGATCTATGAAAATAACCCTTCGGATGGTCTTCAATCTGCATGTACTACTGCAGTGTAAAACATAGACTGCAATTCTGCACTCACTTATGAATTGCTATTAATCTAGAGGATTTACCAAGACACCAATGGACACCATTATTTAAGTCTACAGGAACAAAAACACTAAAAGCATGGAGTGTGACACATAACTATGTTAAAATTCTCCATTTAGTTTTTCATATGTACATATCAGTGCTCATAGTCCAGTTAATACCTAAAGAAAAAAAAAGACAAAAAAAAAAAAAAAAAAACTCTGATGTGAGATGATGTTAAAGTATTACTAATCAGCCTTGCACAAAATTGTCAAATTTAAAATGAAATAAAATCAAACATGGGGCACATTATATGACTGAAAAGCATGCGATTATTCCTTTTTTCAGATCAATCTGTTTTGAACTCAGATACTAAATAATTCTTTGGTTTGGAGGTTTCAATAATAATAATAACAACATTTTGTGTTTTTGTCTCATCTTTTCCAGACAACCCTGCATTTGCAATTTCATCTGTTACAATGCTGAAACAGTACAATGGCCAACTGTTAATGTAAGTTTAAATATGAGATGAAAATACAAACAATTAAACAAATATTGTTGGCTTCAGGGGGCAGTAAATGAAAAATATAACACTGTAATGGGTCACATGAACATGAATCAAAACTGACCAAAAATCATTCAGTTACTTTTTTAAAGGCATTTCTCATCATTTATAAAAATATAAGCATCTCATTTTAACGGGCATTAATTTTCTTCTAAAATCTTTAATCTCAAAGGGAGAAATTATCTCTTTTCTTCACTTAATGATGAGGTTCTTTCCACAGGCCTCATACTGCACACATGCTAAAAATACCAAACCTTACCTAGTCTTCAATCTCCCAGAACTGAACAAATAGCATTACACATAAGAAAGTCACTGAACCTCAAGGTTTACAATTTACATCAGACATTCGTCAAAGGGATTTTGTCATTCAAAGATTTAAATAAGTTACATCGCTCCTTCTGTCCTCCTCACCCTGTTTAAAATAGAAACAGCTAGTAGGACGGTAGATTAATGGGTGGACCTCCTCCGCTTGCCACTGATGCTGCGGTAGTTGAAAGGTCTCATCTTCATCTCCACAAAAGGGATGGAAAACTCATGGCCTTTCCAGTGATACCAGTTTATACCCTGCCGAAGTCAAACACATAATGTCAATATACAAACAGTCTTACTGTGTTTAACAGTTTAACTATGATCTCATTAGCATGTGTACTTGTAGGTATAGAAAGATATTCTGGTTCTAATCAGATACATTGTCATATGTGTGGTGATGTGATCTTCCATTTTTTGGAGGGGCGGATATTATGGTATGCTCCGATGAAATAAAAACAAATGGGATGGACGCTTAACTAAGCAGTTGGGTCCTGGAAGTGACGTCAATGTTGGTGTGCTTGGGTGCACATTCAGGAGGTAGGAACTGCTGGTGGTAGCTACAATGTGGCCTTTGTCTGTTATGCGGTGTTATTTGAGACTTGTTTTATTTAAAGTGTGGCTGAGGAGAACTACGGATATATTGAGTGAAGGCTGATCTCAACGAGAGTTCAATTTGCGTGCTGTCAAGTGCGTTGGGCAGGGTACGTTGCCTTTCACAGGTAGGCTATGCTTATTTAATACTTTGGTAATGGGATAATAATTCCCTTTTTAACTTAAGCATTGTTTTATTTTAGTAGTGATACGGGGGCTGGAAGGTGTTGCAGCAGGCATTCTGTGGGCATGCTGTGATTCTGTGATTTTTAGGAACGTCTGCACGGATTTGGATTGCTTCTTTCCGTGAGCTGTTCTCTTAAGCCAACCTTCTGCCTGTAATTAGAATGCTTTTGGGTCTAGTTGGAAGAGTATTTCATTTCAGCAAGAGGGGTTTGTTGCGGCCTGAGGTGACTCATTCAAAGTTTATGGTTTCAGGTATCCAGTGACTCTGGGATTTGAGGAGGGGCACCAGAGGTGAGTAGCTACGTGTTTGACAGTATTTGGTTGTGTTTCTTTGTGTGTAAATGCTTTGTGTAAATGCTTTTGTCTTTTTTTTTTTTTTTTCTTTGTCAATCTTTTTTTGATTGCATTTTGTCGATCAGCCGCCCTCTTTATTTGACTTGCTCTTTTTTTCTTTCTCTTTAATTGTTCAAGATATATGTTTCATGATTGAGAATATTATTTGGCATGTGTATGTGTGGTTGTCTTAAATTTTGTACTCTTTTTTCCTTTCAGAATTTGGGTACTAGTATTAGCCAAAGTCCTCCGTGTGTGGTGTGGCTGTCAGTTTGCAGTTTTCACAAAGGGTGATTTGGCGCTGTGGTGGCACGTGTGGTTGCTGTGTATTGGATGGGCAAGACGAATCCCCCAGTTCTGGTAAAGTGTGCATGTGTATAATGTTATATGAGTGATGTGTTTTTATGTTTGTATATTAAAGAGACCAGTCCTGTATTTTATTGTATGCTGTTTTTTAATAAATTTGTGAGAAACCTTCCATTATTGTTTGATACCTTTCTCAGCCACAATGTACAGTATCTGTGTTTTTGGTACTTGATGTACTTGTGGGTCCCCAGCCTATTTCTGGGGTGGCGTAGTCTAAAATTCAGTGGCAAAATTGGCATAGGTTCTAGTCCTTGAGAAAGGAGGGCCACATATGTATAGATAGACACAGATATTAAATTGTATTAGCATCTTAAATGTAAACCCTTTTACGTTCATACAGCTTAAGAAGCATACAAATGTTTACGATTATTTGCATTTAATAATCGATAACTCATAAAAATACAACACTAAAAATTAAAATCACTTGTTTTAAAAGCTATATTTAATTTTGAGATTTAACAATGTTATTAAATTATTAGTGTTTCTAAAGATTAGATTTAAAAGTGAGAGTAAGATGAAAGCAAGCATGAGCATATTGACCAAAACCTAAAACATGTAATCTCTAAACTCAAGTAACTGTTTTTCAGTTTTGTGCAACCTTACTGAATCCATAGGTTAATTTTATGGACTTTTTAATAAATTAAATTAAAGTCTTGTTATGGAATGGTACAATGAAACCATTTATTTCAGTTTTGCCAGAAAAGTCTTAAAGATCTATACAATTTGTATATAAGCTATACATAAGTAAATGGCTTTTAGATGCTGCCAGTATGTTGATAATGTACATTTCAGTATCCATCGAAATGCACAAAAGCATGTGTACAATTTATGTACAAAATTGCTGAGCTATTCAATGTTATTGCCACTGAAGTGCTCCACAAAGAACACCTCTCAAAAGAATATTTTTCTTCTATGAATCTTTATTAGTTTTCAGAGTGTTAACCTCTGCTTTTATGAAAAGAAAAAAATAAATACCACAGATACCGATGGGAAATTATGACCTTATCAGTTATAATAAGCTACACCAACCCCCTAACACTTATGAGGAAGCTGAAATGAAAGCAGACAGTGAGACAACAGGACATGACACCATGCAATTGAGCAAGGATGGATGCAGAATATTTTTTACCGTTAGCCTGAGATTCCTCACCATATCAAGCTTTATTTGTTCTCAGTTAACTTCGAAAGGCTTTTGCATGTTTCCTGTCTTTTCAACACCTACCCTTGCAAACAAAACCACAAACAATGAGTCACAAAGCAGAAGGCCCTGTAGATGTAAGCTCAAATCGCAGAATTACGATTGTTATCAAGGTAATAAGTTCCTATGAAATTTTTCATGTGTAGGCAGTTTGTGCCTTCTTGTAATTCCATATACTATATAGGTGGTGGAAACAACCAGCGTATTAAGGTGGTAAGGTCACATTAGCAAAACTTCAGGGGCAAAAAAAGTCAGTTGTCTATCATCAGTAGTGTAGCAATCTTTGAACCACAGCCCACACAGAAGCCACTTTCAAACCAAGCAGCTTTGTGTGGGTCAACATGGTGAATTTGCACGACCAACTTGAACCTGTTGTGAAATCTGCATGGGAAATCAATGTGACTGAACCGTTAGGCTAATTATGTGGATATATCAGGCATTTTAGTCCAGTGCTTAAGGCTACCTGGCTTACCTGACTATGTCTGGACTCTCCGTATTTGCCGTTAAGGTTGGCCCGATGACAGTTTTTGTACCACCAGGCTCCCTTGTAGGACAATGCACAGTTGGTGACAGCGATATCATTGTCCTTGTCCTTGGTAGAGAAAGGTCTGCTCTGATGGTAGTTCAAAGAGTCCCCTGAAGTAAAAGGAGAACATAATTACAACTAATAGACTTAAATATTCAAAACCACCCTGAAGAGATCATCTCTGGGGTGTTTTAAATGATTAAATGAATCAAAAACAAGTTATTTCCCTATCAGTGTGTGTAAAATGAATGCCCGAATGTCCTCCAGCCACACCTGCAGTGCCATTATACTCTCCTATCCTCAGTTTGTAGAGGCTCTTGGAATCTCCAATGGAAAACCTGTCATAGTTGGCATATACAGACTCCTGGCCATCTTTCATGTCAATGCGGAGCTCGTAACGACCTTGAGCTGCAATCTTCTGAATGTTGTCCAAGCCTGGATGGAAAAATGGGGAAAAGAAAACACGTTCTACCATCCATTCCATCTCACCCCTGTGTTCCAGCCCCTTAACTTGTGAAAATGTTGTCTTCAAATATGGTCCACACTGATAAGAGCCCATAATTTAAAATAAAAGTGTTGCTCCTGTTTGGTGGTCCATCTCACTTTCTCTGACTCTTATATGTTGTGAAGATAAGGAGCAAAAGACTGTAGATAAACAGCCTGTTTATTGAAGATAATCAAATTTTCTGACTGTGCAATGGAGAAATGTCCTGTCTGGCTAAAGACACAATCACTTTTTGATAGCGTAGATGACTCCTGATAATAGAACTTCATACATTTTGTGAGTATCTTTAAGGATGTGCCTTAACTCTGAACTGTAATTAAGCCCTTAAACTCACTTCAGGACTTAATGCCACATAATGAACCTAGGAATCAGAAAGGTGATGAACTGTTTCGGTGAGGGGAAGAGATCTGAATTACCAGACATGGCCAAAGAGCATCTTTAAAGGTGGCCATTGTTGTAATGAGATTAGTAGAAAAAAAAAAACTCATTAAATAGCAGCATGCACACCTTTTTTTAAGTGACCCAATCAGTACAATCTCAGCAAGAGACTGTGTATTTACTTGATTAAAATCAGCCAGGCATCACACGGCATGATAATTAAATTGTTATAGAATCAAATCACTTTTATCATCATTTTACTGCACTTTAACAGCACAGCACATTTTTATTATCCCACTGGCACTATTTTAAGTATTAACCTAACAAAATCAGTGTGTGTGTGTGTATATATATATATATATATATCAGATCAAAATAATGATTAAGAAAGTAACAAAAAAAGTTTGGGGAGGAAAAATAACCATTTTAAACAATTTTGTCACACCGGTTAATGAAGAACAGGCTGTACGCTTCTTACTATAGCATAATTTTCAAGCAGAAACTGAAAATATAAATAACATTAGTTCTGTGTCCTCTGAGAAAGAACACACTAATTTTTCAAATGTGTTGCAAAGAAAATAGCATTTTTTTTTATCAGTTCGGGAAGGCTGCATTGAAATCACCTTGAACAGACTAGTGGAGTCTATTATTTTTCAGAATGACTTTGTGCCTTCTTCCATAAGACCATATCTCTATAGTACTGTCCTATCTGCATGGTTGAACTCCAGCACCATTACTTAAATAAACCATTCAGGAGTAACTGAGTGTCATGACCAAGTGAGGAACTATAAGGAAAGCGTAAGGACCATGCAGAAGTGAGAAGCACCATGGGAATGCAGACTTTCTCTCTACTTTGAATGCTTGAATGGAGCAGGGCATCAAATTTTGTGTCTGCCAGGTTGTTTGATTGATGAACAGACATTGTTTGTAAGGGATGTAGGTCTGTAAAGGTTTGTAGCTAAAAAAGAAAGGTGCATGATCCTACAGAAATCATTTTTTTTTTTTTGGAAATGTATGACAAGTCTGGCACCATTACAAAAACAGCTTCACATTACATAACAGCTACAGTAAGTTGAAAAGCCAAAGTTGTGATAAGCTGTGATACCATAAACGGCCATAAACAATCTACAGTTAGACTATGTTTCTACCAAACACAAGCGGAGTGTCACACTGGGGTAAAACTAAATAACAGAAGCACTTATCTGTGACGCAGTTTATGCAGAATAGACTATTTTCCAGCTCTGGTTTTTAAAATCACACTGTGGTATTACAGAGCTACAGCAGAAGCTACATGAGCTACTGGCCACACACAGCCCTTCTAATTTTTTATTACTGTAAGAAGGCATACTAGTGATTATTTACCCACAACTTCTACTCCAACATAACAGTCATAAAGTGATTTCATTATTGCAGTTACATGAAGACACTCTTCAAACAAAACCGATGCACAACTGCTGCAGACAGTATTTACTTTCTGTTCATGAGCTGAAAAGTTTCAAATGAGCTCCCTTCCACACTAAATATAGTTCTGTCAGGACCGCTATAGTCAAAATATTGACACTTCGCATACAGTTTAGATTGACGGTATGGTTCTGTTCTGGGTAAAAACTCCCTGCTCATCCATGCAGCCTGCCATGAATGAGGAGGAGGGTAATTTGCTCCTGAGCAAGCAATAAAGCTGCTGAATAATACTGAATAGACCATATACAGGAATTCTGTGATAGGTGTCTTTATTCCTATAGGTAGACGTGGATCAGCTGACAGTCAGCTGATGCAAGCTTGACTCACGTAACCTGCCAGAACTAATGCTATGCTTGATTTCTGTCAGGACTACTATCGTCAAAATGACTGACACTTTCCATACAGTTCGGATTGGCGGTATGGTTCTGTTCTGGGTAAAAACTCCCCGCTCATCCATGCATAGGTTGACACCCCCCCCCAACACACAAACTGATGGCAAATCTGAAAGGAGGAGCATGTTCTTCCAAAACAGCAGAGGCTGGGGCAGCATGCCTGTTACAGGAGGAGAGAAGCAGCAAAAGGGGGTGCTCTTCTTTAATAAGCGGCTGAAAAGAGCAGCATGCCCCTTTAATGCAGCAACTGAATATATTAAGCAACAAACATGTTGTCCTTACCCAGATGGCATTTTAGCATTTGAATAATAACCTTAATACTGAAAATTAATTAAATTTGTAATATTTTTCCTGTATTTTCCTAATGGCTGTTTTATGGTTTGTTTACATACTACAATTTAAAAAAAAATTTTTTATCACAGAATAAGGCAAAAAATATATTTTATAGTTTCTATAGGCCACTGTAATAAATGCTATGCTAGCTAGCATAGTTTATTATCTGGAGATGACTTGAAAACACACACAAACCATATATTGTCGCAATCGTGCATTCATTTTCTTTACATTTTTATTCAGCTTAGCTTCAGCGATAGCTGGATGCCTTTGTCCTAATTAGTGAATTTACATTTTATTAAAAGCGGGGTGGTGGGGGGCATGTCTCCCACGTATTCTACACCAGTGCCAACAAGCCTACAGACAGAAGGCAGATCTTGTGTAAACTGTTGTTGATGCAGTCACATTAGCACAACTTCAGTGATGATTTGCAGGCAAAGAGTCCATGTCAATGATATATCACTGCGAGAAGCAATGCTTGCTCAGATCACTTCCAATCTCGCCTCTCACATCAGTCAACATGGCGAATTCGTGTTTAAGTTCACAAACTAGAATCTGGTGAGAAACCGCGTGGGGAGCAAACCCCTCTGACAAAATTCCTGATTGTATGCTTTCTATAGAGATGGAATTTGCTATCTAGTTTGCTTCTGAGTAAGTGATAAAGCTGCTGAATACTATCGTATAGACCTTACATAGGAATGCCGTGATATGCATCATATTCCAGTTGGTAGGCGTGGATCAGCTGAGAGTCAGCTGATGCAAGCTTATTGACTCACGTGACCTGTCAGAACTAACGCTATGCTTGATTCAAATATATTATCCATGCATAAATGTCTGCAGAGGCATAATTTGTAGTGTTTACTTTTTTATCTGTAATTGAGGCAATGCTTTGAAATCCATGCTGAGCACAAATGCTATTTTTTCCCCTGATTTTTAATGAATATAATTATAGCTTTTTAATAAGATTTATGCATCAGGGATAAAAAGGAAAAGGGGCTCTATTGTTTTCCCATCAAATTGGATTTTGATGAAAATAATTACCGAGCCATCATTTAAATAGAATTTTGAAAGCTCAGTCACCATGACAGACTGAGGGGTCCTGGAAGCACAGAGCCCATACAAACACAAGATACCGTATGCGGGAGGGCACATGGAAAATTTCAAAGGATAGTGATTTGATGCAGCCTCTCACAACGCTAGAAGACTTTGTGTTTAGTATTTTCATCTTTATTCAGAGCAGCACCACACTGTCTCTCATTTGAAAGTGTGATTCATATAATTCAAGTAAAAAGGTGAGTTATACAGTGTCCTTGAAGTAAGTAAGGGTTAAAGTACCAGGAAAAGTTATAGATGGCTTCCCAAAATGCCTCATATTTAAATAAAGAAACCTTCTCATTTGCTAGTCAAGATCACTCATCATCACTAAGTTACATTTCCAGGACTGAAGCTTAAATAAAATTTCAGACATTTGCGAGAAAGTGCTGACCAAATTTAGATCACCTGAAGAGATTAAAGGGGACTTTAACAACTATATTTTGTAATGGGTCATCATGTAGCAGCTTTTTTTTTTCACCCCAGACAGCTCTAACTGCTCTGTCTATAATTCAAGCGTATTTCACGTCTTCTCACCGAGCCAGAATTCATCCTCCAGGTTGCCAAAGCCGATCTTGTAGTCACTCCACTTCCTGGAGAAATCAGTCAAACCATTCTGACGTCGCTGGAACACCTAAAAACACAATAAGCAGATGTACACCTGCCACACAACACTCTATGCCAATTAAATATAATGCATTAGGGCAATATGGAGCACATGAATGGCAATATATCCCAACAGTGTCAGTTTATTTTTGTCAGATGATGACATCTGCAAAGACTGTGTCCAAGGCCGTCGCAAGCACAGGGTTCGATGCCCTGTGCGAAGTTGATGTGCGAGGCCCTCTGCAATTGTGTGTGTAATGTGTGTGTGGGGGGGGGGGGGGGGTGCTTTAGTAACGAACGCAACTTTAACATGCATCTGATTGATTGTGATGCCATGCTTACGAATCACAGTCACGCACATGCTCATAAGAATTGTAAGATCTACATAATAATAATAATAATAATAATAATAATATTAATAATAATAACAATAATAAAGCAATTAAATAATTAAAGGATTAAAAAGAGATTTAAGAGAATAAAAGTAAATAAGATGCTAAAATAATTTCTAGGTTTGTAGTTACATATGAAGTAGTAATCAATTTACACTATTTGAAAATAATATTTTATTTTAAAATGTGCATATTCACTCTTATTCGTACGTCTAATAGTCGAAAACACAAATGTCTCGTCACGTTCATTTATGATTTACATGAATCATGATTGCATATTTTTCATTTAAAAAATGTGAAAATTTCATAAAAAGTTTTGCATCACTAGATAGTCTATTACTGTTGGTTGCTGGGACATTTCTATCGTAAAACAATTTTCTAATACAGTACTTTACATCTTTCCACAAACTCTCATTGCATTGTGACACTGACAGTAAGTGCCGCTTTCTTTGATTTGATTGGCCATCTCGATCATTTTGACATTGACGAGTGCTGTTGGACCACTGAGGCAGACCAGCCTTAAAGTTTAACTTTTCAAATTGTTTGTTATCCTAACCACAAACAGCTTTACTATTTCTTATAACCAGTGTCTTATACTGTCTATGAGGTATGAATATTTTAGTTTTTCGAAGGACAAAATGGGGGGAAAAAACAGTAATAAAAAAGTGAGACATAAACAACATAAAATGCAGGCCAGGAGTGAGAGGCCCTCTAGAGGTGCGAGACCCTGTGCGGTCGCACACTTGGCACAGCCCTTGCGACGGGTCTGGATGTGTCGACGGTCCCATGAACAGTAAGAGCCTGTTGAAGAGACCAGAATGGGCAATCGCCAGAATACGTTGTGTTTTAAATACTGGTCTCTGGACTTGTTGATGCAGGCAGGGTCCAAAAATGTACACTTGTTAGGTGCCAAGGTGATTATAGCTTTTTGCCAGTTGGCTGCTAACTTTATTAGGAAGACAGTATTACATATTTTAAGTTGAATAGTAAAATCAATAGTCTGACTTTTGCTGATGTAATTACTTACAGTGGGTATAGATAAGAATCACCCCTCCCCCCTTTAAAATAATCACATTTTGTTGCAGCCTGAAATGAAGACGGACACAGTTTTTGTTTTATCCAGCTGTATTTACTCAGTGCAACTTATAATACCAAGTGAAAGATTCTTTTCTATACCCACTGTATGTCTACTAAAGAATCTCTATCCATTTTTCTTCAGTGGAAACATTTATGCTTTCAGTGAGTTGCTGAGATTTACTTATCTTGTTTGTGACAAAAAAAATATTATCTTGTTTTTGCTAAAAATGTCTAATTAATATAAAATAAATTTAGATAAATAATAAATAAATAATATATTTAACTTTTGGATGGATTGTAGATGCCCTGGTGTTGACATCAAGTCCTCAGCTACCTTAAAATTTGGTTGGTTAACCTGAATCACCAGAAAAAGCATGGCTGATCATCTAGCTTGTGAAACAGCATTGGTTTTTTATGCCAGCACTGAAAATGAACACTGGTCTTTTTCAGCAAGGGTCAGTCCTATAATGTGGCATTGTGGGATTTTGTGTAAATCATATATTGTGCCAGATGTACAGTACAATACATACAGACTCAGATGTAATAGTCAGATCTCTCACTCACTATCCAGCCGCCTCCGTCGGTGGTCATGTCGCAGTAAACCTGCACACCTTGGCTGAAGTCTCTGTTGATGTAGATGGTGTAAATTCCACTCAGCGTCTCTCCATTCAGGAGGTGCTGCGCACAATTCTGTGGCATGGGAAACAATCGGTTTCCTGAGGAGGGAAAGGGTTGAGAAACAACTAAAACAACCGAGCAAAAGAAAGCGAGGGGCCACTGGGAGGTTAATGAGTGGTGATTTGCATCGCTGCCATGACAATGGAGTGTGAACTTGTTTGATGTTATAAAATGCTATCTTTGGAAGTTGGGTGCTTGTAAAATTACAGAAATACAAGGCAATAAATGAGGGATGCACACAGATGCCTTGAAGGTGTCCGCTTCCTTATTTTGTACTTGTTAACGCTGACAGGGGGATAGTGTGAATTTGTACCTAATGAGGTGAGTGAACCCGATCTGAAAGTCTACAGGAGATGTGGAAGATTTGCACCTGTTGTGAAAGTTGTAGAAACAATGGCGCTGGTCTCTAATCCTCTTGCGGCTTGCAATCTCACTGTATATTCAGTGGTCTCCGCCAGCCCCTCGAGACGGATCCATGTGTCTTCGGCATCTAAGATCAGCTCCTAAAACACAAACAAACACAGTCTACTGATCCGCAGGCACGCAGAGGCATTAGTACATTACCTCTGTACAAACACCCATAGACCCAAAACTAAACAAAGAACTGCTCAGCGGCAGAGCGGGTTTGTGGAAAACATACCAAGAGACAGTACAAAGAACAGCTGCTCTTTGCATTGTGGGTAGGAAAGATGTTCCTCAAAAACAAACAGAACAGATCACAATCACTTTAGGGAACTGTCTGACAAATTGTTGTGATCCCAAGCTGCTTAGTGTTGGGTGCTTTTCATACAATGCTGCCTTTCCTCCCTGTGTTTTTCTACACTATGATTGGCAGCTCTAAAGCTAAAAAATGATAGGGGAGGAAGAGACTTATCAGGGCCCTGGTGCTGCTGGGGAGATATGTCATTTTTATTTTGGTCTTCAGCTCATGACAGTTCACTTCCCCTCTTTTGTTTCTATAAAAAAATAAAATAAAATCACTTTTATCAAACAAATCTGCCATTCATTTTTGTGCGCTTTTCAGACTTTTACTCTGAGGATTCACCAGGGACCTGAAATGGACGATGGGCACACGTGACCCAGCCTTGAGGTTGTATGAAATATGAAACATTTGATTCAATATTCATCCTTTCCAGGAAAAGTCACACATTTTAAAGCAGTGTGTAATGTGAATTATGCAGCACAGTAGTGTTTTTAATGAAGTCGCATCAAGGTTGCTCTGTATGCAGAGGATATTGAGCAGGTAATTGTAATAGGGAAGTGCTGTCTGTAGCACAGTGGCACCCATTTTTATGTTCTCATCTTGATTCTTTTAACAATCCTGAATCTGAAAAACGGGTCGAAGCAACACATAGTGCATGCAGAAACTGTATTATTATTTTCGGCATTCTAAGTCTTTGAAAAATTCCCAAATTACCTGTTATTATCAAAACTCTCAACATTAGATGCCAACCTGGCTCTAATGGAAAGAGAAAGCTTTTATGTCTAAGATGCATCAGCGGGGTTTTTATATCATCTGTGCACCACTGACACCCAACTGGAAAGAATACAAACACTAACAGTGGGCTACTAGGTCAGAGTGGTCTGTGTTGCACTGATTGTGTGTCTCTGTGTATAACAACATAAATCTAAAGATTATAATCCATAACCTTTTGTATTTCCAATATTTCCCAGTCAGGCTGGTTAAATAACGATGTCCAAAACAGATTATAGGACAGTAATCATGCATTACAAGTAATGCAATTATTTGAAATAGATACTGTATCTACTGTATCATTTCAGAGAAATTTTTTCAGGGAAGTCTTTAATAGCAATATTGTGTCTGGAATGACTTTGTTAAATGATTTCATTAATATTAATGAGCGACATCAAAGAATTTAATTAAATTGAGCTATTCCAATAGGAAGATCTCACAGCTCCCTTAGATGGTTGATCTCTGGGGGAAAATGGTTTATGTTAGATCTTAAAGTTATTATAAGTACATCAAGCAGTTTAAATTCTGAATTGCAATGTGCATAGAAATGTTGAACAATTATCAAGTTTAAAAATATCAAAACAACAATAAAAATGTTTACACAGAAAGCATGTCTATTTATTTATAACACTTCCAGCTGTATTCCTTGATCAAGGTAAAAATCCATATTATGCTTGCCTTTCGACTGCCATCCGCTGCTTTTGTAGGTCAGCATGTAGTTATCGATGTTCCGCGAGGGGCGGGCTGCCAGGATATGAGGGCACTTCGATGGTTAATCTCACTAGCTGTCAGGTTCTGGGGCGCATCCAGTGGCTGTTTAAACAAAGATTAAAGAGACTAAAGTCCCATTACCAGGTTTTCAAGCAACATTACACTACACTCTAACTTTCTTAAATGACTGTAAATAAGTCTACTGGATACATAGATTCAAACACTATTAACATATGGTTTACAGTAAAGTTTTTTTTGGTCAGATAATAATATTTACTTGTTTACATTTGTTTATTGAGTGTATATTTTGTTTATAGTTTTTTTTTTTGTGTGTGTGTTTTTCTTGGTAACTGACAATAATATATAATAAAATATGACATAAATTTAAAACATTAATTTTCTATGTTGAATTTATGGTACAATATTTAAGCTTACTTGAAAAACGTTTCTGCCACGTGTATACATTATGCTCACCAAAGCTGCATTTATTTTATCAAAACAGTAAAAACAGTAATACTGTAAATAAACAGTTTACAAGAACTGCTTGCTATTTTATTATTTTAAAATGTAATAGATAAATAGAAATCCTTTGTAACATTATACAAGTTTTTTGTTGCTTTTGATGTATTTAACTGTGTCCTTGCTGAATGAAAGTATTAATTTCTTTCTATAAATAAATAATACTTTGGAAGTGCTCAATGTTTGTTTTGCTTTATTTGTTGATTTGTTTTGTTTAAGTATTTAGTCACAATGGAATTTATGGCTGAGGCTCAAAAACAACCAAGCTTTCACAGTCTTATAACCAGCAAAATGCTACTGAGATGAATGGGAATGCTAACAGATTATAGCTATTCATAATCTACAGGTATTTCAGACCAGCTTGGTTTACACCGACAAGCTACATTAACAGAGCATGCTTATACTGACCATCCACCACCTGACATTCAGCTTTATTTTTCTTTATCTGATGCTATTGTCTGTGTTTAGTGTGTATGTTTGGAGCTGTGTCATCACACCCGCTGGAGGCATGTTAACTGGTCGCTAGCCTGAGGACAAAATAAATCACATGGTTGCGTGTAGTGTATGTTTCAAGCACAGTGACAGATCCACTTCAGAGAGAAGACAATTAGTGTGTGTTCACTGGCGTCCTGTCTCTCAACGTGATCTCTTATCAGTCAACATGCCACTCTTCCCTCCAGCAGAGTGTCAGCACACAACCTCAACACACACACACGTTTCCTTTTCATACTACGAATGCTGATGCTTCTTTTCCATGTCTTCAAAAGACATCATCAGCTTGTCTATGTGCAAAAAAAAAAAAAAAAAAAAACAACATTCTAGATGTATTATTGTTTTTTTTTTCTTCAGTGTGTAAAAAAAAAAAAACACATACAGATCTCCTTCTGAGATCCTGATATGAACTGATCTGATTCTGGTTTTACATATACATACACACACACACACACACACACACACACACACACACACACACACACACACACACACACACACACATATATATATATATGTCAGCAATTTTTATTAAAAATTAAATTCTGGATTTTCTGTTCACATGCACAATAAAGTAAAGGTAAAAAAAAGAAAATAATAATAAAGACATTTATAATTGTGCAAAATTTTACAAAAGTTTTCTATTTAAAATAAACCCTTTTACCTAAATAACTTTCTAATCAGCAAAATACTGAGAAATGTATTATGCAGCAAAACTGTTTTCAATACTGATAATAAGGAAAAGATTCTTGAGCATATTAGAATGATTTGCAAAGTGACAAATTCCAGTGACACTGAAGAATGCTGTAATGGGTGATGAAAATAAAAAGGAATAAATTACATTAAAAAATATATTAAAATAAAAACATTTTAAATGCAAGAATATTTAACCATATTACCCTTTTACTATATTTTTGATCAGATAAATGCATCTTTAGCAAGCATAAGAGACTTTTACCAACCCAAACAGTTGAATGGTATATATATATATATATATATATATATATATATATATATATATATATATATATATATATATATATATATATATATATATATAATATATATATAAAACATTCAAAATGTTTTTAACAGACTCAACTGACTGAGCAGCCAAACTAACCAAATGCACCTATCGAGAATGACATGCAACCGTTGGAGAAATGTAGAGATGCTCATGTGCATATCTGAGAAACACATTTATATTCCTGTCCTTACCTAATCTCTTTAACGATGAAGTTAGAACTGTAATCTAAATCAAAATGACATACAGCACTAATCCTGAAATCGGCATGAAATTTGTTAGTTGTTGTAATCTTAATTATCCCCTTAAGCTTCCATAAGCCTTCTCATAAATGGCAAAATGATGCATCTATGACACTTCACCTCCCTCAGGGTGGGAGCTGGCAGATTCTTAAACACCGCAGGATGGTAATTTCAGGGAAGTTTTTTCAGGCATTGCAGGCAATGAAACATTTTTATCAGAGCATGGCAGGATCTAAATCCACTGTTATTAGAGCAGAACTGTTTTGGAATTAAATTGTTATTAAGAAGCTGACAAAAAAAAGTTTGAAGGCAAATGAACACAACAAACCTCATCAAGCGATTATGTGTCAAGATTCTGCACGTCACTGAGCTGACACTGAGGTTGCAAAGCCAATGGCCTGTGACACTTCTATGTGCAAATTAATTTCCTCTAAACAATCCAAACTAATGAAGTATTCTGGGAGGGCCATTTGATTAAAGTTGAGGTCTAATGCATCTGAAAGCGGTCTGCCACTCTGCCTCCCCATTAATAGATGAGTTGAAAGTTTCAGTGCAGAATAAAGCATGAAACCGCAGCTTGTTCTAGTTCAGTCTTCTGTGTGGGAAAGACAGTTCGCCTCTCTCTGCGGACAGCCTCACGGTGAGGAAAGATGGGTAGTGATGCTGCTCTCTTCTCTGTTCTCACATGGGAATTGGAGCATTGCTGACTTCAGGATTTTATTACACAAACTACAAAAATAAAGTCACGGCCTTGTTTCTGGCTTCACATCTGAATCTCACCTCTGCTAAACTAGAAGATGATGATAGTACAATTAGAGAAGTGCTTTCTCTTCCAGCTGTCTATTGGATATTTAAGCTTGAGTGCTGTTTTACAGAATGTCTTCACGGCTGCAGGTAATGCGTAACTATAGGTTAAATATCACCACTCTTGGAACGCTGGTTGTTCAATCAAATTTAAATACTGCAACCGTGTGTAATAACTTTTAGATAATACTGCAATGAAATCAGCAACTTTGCCACAGTGTTTCTCAATCCTGTTCACTTCAGCACATTTTGGGTGTCTGATTCAGCTCATCAGCTCATTAGTACAAAGTGCCATGACCTGGAGACATTGTGAGGGTGCATCAGGTTAGTGAAACACCTAAAATGTAGGCCATCAGCAGCAGGTTTGAGAAACACGGCACTAAAGTGTAAAATACTATGATTTGATAATTATAAAAACATCACTCCTTCCCATTATTTCAAATTATATTTAAGCTTTTGGGTTCATTGACAGTGATGTACAGTAAATAAATATCCCACTATATTAGTGCTACGGTTAATCTGTTCCTTGAACGGTTTTGGCTACTAAACTAGTAGTAAACTTGTTACCTCTCCCAGTCTATGTATAGCACTTTCAGCTGCGTTACCATTTAGGGTACGATTTTTTAAAATGTATGTTTTTCCTTTATGCTCACCATAGCTGCATTTATTTGATATATTTTAAAATATAATTTATTAATGTGATGCCAAACCTGCATTTTCAGCAGCCATTACTTCAGTCTTCAGTGTCACATGATCCTTCAAAAATCATTCTTGAAGAACATGCTGATTTGGTACTCAATAAGAGGGAAGTCGTGGCCTAATGGTCAGAGAGTTTAACTCCTAACCCTAAGGTTGTGGGTTCGAGTCTCGAGCCGGCAATACCCTGACTAAGGTGCCCTTGAGTAAGGCACCGAAGCCCCAACTGCTCCCTGGGCGCCGCAGCATAAATGGCTGCCCACTGCTCCAGGTGTGTGTTCACGGTGTGTGTGTGTTCACTGCTGTGTGTGTGCACGTTGGATGGGTTAAATGCAAAAGCACCAATTCTGAGTATAGGTCACCATACTTGGCTGCATATCATGTCACTTCACTTCAAATAAACATTCCTTATTATTATCAATGTTTAAAACATTACTGCATGGTATCTTTGGTATCTATTCTTTTTTTTTCAGGAATCTTTGATGAACAACATTTGTTTTAAAAATAGAAATAATTTGTGACATTATAAATGTATTTAGTGTTTCTTTTGATCGATTTTAATATGTCCTTGATGGATAAAAGTATGATAAAAACATAAAAAAAAAAAGTTTGTATATACACAATAAAAACATAGTGAGAAGTCATTCATAATAAAAATACAACAAAAACAGCATAAAAACTACACTCCAACCTTTTAAAACTTTCTTGACTTGAACCCCAGTGCTATATTTAACCATTATCTGATGTATAGTGTTTGAATGTCTCAGGTTTGGTTTAGTCACATGGCTAATGCAGTGATAAAAGAAGATACTCATTCTCTTTTGTTTGAACTCTGTTCTTGGATCCTCCTTTACTTCTTTACCTGAACTCTTACCTTCCTCAGCAACTAGGGTAAAGGCCATTAAGCCTGTTTTGAGATAACAAGGGGAGTATAACTGGAAATAGGGGGTCTTGACCTCCTTGAGCCCCCCTGTAATTAGAACACAGAGAACAGAGATGGAGCACTTACGTGTGACAAAGTTGGGTGATGACGGTGCCACTGGTGAGAGGACCTTTAGTGGCATAAAGAGCCACTGAGTAGGTGGTGCTGGGGATGAGTTGACCCAGCTGGTACTCCTTAGGCTTGTTACCCTCCACTAAGAAGGTGTCTGCCATAACTGGAAAGATAACATCCATTAGTGCAAAAGCAAGTGAAGAACTGCCAGTGTGCATGAAAATATTTACAACCCTATTCATTTTAAAATTGCATTTCAATAATTAGGAGAAAAGTGCATTAGAAATGAAAAGCAAATATTACCTAAATTGAAATTTAAATAATAACAAACATTACACATAGGTAGAGACATAACAAGTGTTGGAAGGTAACGCATTACAAGTAATGCGAGTTACGTAATCAGATTACTATTTTTCAAGTAACTACTAAAGTAACGCATTACTTTTTTATTTAGAAGAAAATATCTGAGTTACTCTTCCAAAAAATAAAAATACACCCTCCTTAAAAAAAACCTAAAACCTAAAAATCCCCTAAAACCAAAATTAACCTCCTCCCAATAGAAACCATAGTTCCCTTAAAGCTAAACTGACCTGTTTCCCTTACATCCTATTACTGTGAACAGCATCGGACCACCAAAATAAACAGCCATTACCAATAATGACAACTTTGGTTTCTAAAGTCATGTTCACGCCAAAGATGACAATGATAACTCTAACTATAAAGTTTTAATTATCATTCAAATTATGTGAGATTGGGGATGTCCACACTACAACAATAAAACTTTCAGAACATTTTTTCCCCAGCTGATGAACAACACATCCATCCTTCTTTAAAGCAGCAGAAAACTTAACTATGCATATGGTTATAATAAACAGACCATTATTGTCTGTTGGGCGTGGATGCTGATAGTTATTGTTACAGTCATATTTATACTTATTGTTCTTTGTGTGAATGACCTGTAAATGTACTCTTTTGATGCTCTCAGAACAATTCCCAAATGCATGTTTATCCTCACTGTAGTAACAATTCTGCGTTGTATTTTTATTTGTTTATGTATTTATTTCTACCTTGCACAGACTTGCTAATGATATGTAAGATCATTATTGGCATCTACATAATTTGGCTAGCATTTACCAAGTTACAGATGCATTCACTGCAAAAGTTTGACTGGATGTGTATCTTTCATGTCAAAAAATAAATTACATGAAAAAGCATTCTCTTCACCCTTTTAAAAAGCCGATAAGCCAATTCATTTTGCTATCCCAACTATGCAAGATAATATGGTTAATTGTATTTTATTATTGCCATTTAGTGAGACCCATTTGCATATCTGCATTGCTTTTTCCCTGCTGCACACAGGCCTGAAATATTTGTCCAATAAAAAAAAAATAATAATAAAATAAAATAAAAGAAGAAGAAACTACATTTCATTTGGTATTTATGGCTACTGCATTTGTTAAAGAAAAATTATGCTGATAAAGTTCTTTCCCTTCATCAGGTTTTCACATACCTTGGTTACGGGTGAGAGTGACCACGTAGTTATCAACACTGGAAACAGGGGGGTTCCAACGTAGCAGAGACCACCTGAGGTGTAACATTCAGTGCAGTGAGGTCCATAGGCATGTCCATAGCTGTGTGGAACAGAGGATTATGTGCAAATTACAGAAAGACAATCTGAGATAAGCTCAGCCAAGGTAATTGGCAGCAGTCTCATCTTCACCTTTTTTTTTCCCTGTGCAAACGATATTCACCGGCAATTTAAAAATTAGAACACCTCAGCAGCTTGGAACTAATTTGTTGTGTGATGATCTGGCTGGTGAAAGATCACAATTTCCTTAAATTAGCCGACATCGAGGGGGAAAATTAGACAGTCAAATGTCTGCAGAGCTCATTCTCAACAGCATTTCTATGCAAGTGAGTAATAGAAAGTGTTGTTCTCCATAATCCTCTATCCATGCTGTGACTTTCACAGATGGCCTACCTTGTTTCAGACAGGAAAAAATCTCACTCTCCTCTTTGCACTATAAAGTATGTCCTCTTAGATGAGGTCAGTGGACTGTAATCACATATTACCATCTTCCCATTCTGTTCCACGCACATTTTTGTTCTCTCTGGCAATAGCCATATCACTTCTACAGCTGTAGAGAGCTGACCCTCCCATTAGGCACCATTGACTTTGTTCCAAGAAATTCTAGGCCCTCTCACTACCTTCCAGAAAAGCTGATCTCCTCTGCCTGACAGCAGTTCAGAGACAAAATCCCCCAAATCTCCATCGCACCTTCCCCTCTTTATTCTTTACTAAGTCTTGACATGCCCTACGCTGACAGACTAGGAGGAGAATATCAGTTTTCCCTTATGTGCAGTGAACTTGATGATCCTCAGCAGGTCGTTAGGCAGAGCTGTGAACCAGAACACAGCGTTAAACCAGATCCATCATGTTTTATCCACCCTATTGTCACCCTTTACATAACAGCTGAAATAAGCCACGTTTTCGATTTCCTATTAATAATAAGCTGTTTCAAAAAGATGCATATTAAAAGAGCCGCTTGTCACTTTGCATTGTTACAGCATTGGCAAGATTGCTGTCAACACGGTCAGCTTGAGATTGTTTGCTTGCCATATTTTTATTAGCTTTGAACAAAACTGTCAGGCTTTAAGCTGCGATGGGGAGTGTAGCTCTGTTTTGATGTATAGGAAAACACTTCCTACCTGGTTATTAAGTGAGTCAGCAGTGTTTAAGCAAAGGCCAGCATCTGTTTGTTTTATTGTACTACAGTACATCAAAAGATATGACTAATTAGTTCACTTCCTAGGCTCGAGAAAGACTAATTAATTAATTTTAGTGATACAATGCACAGCCTGGAACAAAGTCTGTTCTCGTCAGTGTTGTGGACTTGTTTTTTCCGTGTTTTACCCCTGTCCTTATTCCTGAGTTTCCTTTTATGGTCATTTTCCTGTTCTTTTTGAGTTGACTGATTATTCTATGCAGCTGTTTTGTTTATTATCCCATGTATATCAGTTCCTGTGTGTGCCTTCAATTCTTGTCCGGTCAACTTTGTTACTAGTTGTTTGATTTTGCTCCTGAGTTGTATGGTACCCTGCATTTTCAGTATTAAACTCTATTCAAGTGAAGTTTGAGACTCCTGCGTTCTCCCTTGCCACAACGAACCATGACAGTTCTATTCTGAAGATAAGCTTTTAACATTAAAGCAATACATTGAGAACAGGTTCACTTGGCTTTAGTAATATTGGGTCTCATTCACTAACTGCATATGTGCTTATTTTTGTGTTTTTTTTTTTATATTAAATATTGTTTTATTAGTATTTTATGTATTTTATCAGTTTATTTTTAATAATAGTTATTAAAAATAACTAACATGGCATTGATAATTACTAATATTCAACTAATTCTATATGTAGATATATAAACCCAGTAGTTTTAATATAGTTTTAATGAATTTGAGGGTACTCTAGTGTTAATATATATATATATATATATATATATATATATATATATATACTCCACAATTATTGGAATATATACAGTGCCCTCCACAATTATTGGCTTCACCCCCTGTTTAAGATGTGGTCGTGGGACTTCTATAATAATTCTCCTTTTTTTTAAACAAACACTAGAACCCAAATGCAAAAAAAAGAGAAAAAATCCAACCTTTTATTTAAGTACATTACTTTGGTGTTAAAAAAAAATAACACATTTAGAAAAAAAAAAAAAAACTTGAAATCATGCGTCCCACAATTATTGGCACCCCCTAACAATTCCGCTGAAAAAAGTTAATTGATTTTTTTTTTAAATATTTTTCTGTAGTTGCTAAAGTTGGTCAGCGTATCTAGGAACTTTTAATTAGTAAATTTCATGACCTGGGGTATAAATATGACGTGACACAGAGGCTAATTCTCTTACCCCATTTGTCAACATGGCAAAGACAAGAGAACACTCCATTTCAAGTGAGGCAGATGTGTGTCGACCTTCATAAGTCAGGCAATGGCTACAAGAAAATAGACACTCACCTAACTTGCCCGTTATCTACAGTCAGACGAATCATTAAAGAAGTTTAAAACCAACTGGAAACAGTGACAAACAAGGCTGGAAGACGTCCCAAGTTTATCTTGCCACAACGCACAGTGAGGAGAATGGTAAGAGAAGTAAAAAAAAGTCCTAAGCTCACTGTCACAGAATTGCATCAAAAAGTGGCATCTAGGGGTCACAAAGTCTCCAAAACACCCATCAGACGCTCTCTACATGCCAACAAGCTGTTTGGGAGGCATGCAAGGAAAAAGCCTTTTCTCACTAACACTCACAAACGTAAACATCTGGCAGTTTGCTAAGCGGCACACTGGGACTTCAACTGGGATCGTGGCTTTGGGTCAGATGAGACTAAGATTGAGCTTTTTGGCAACAAACACTCTCTAAGTGGGTCTGGCGTAAAAACAAAAGATGAGTATGCCGAAAAAGCAACCTCATGCCCACCGTGAAGTATGGTGGAGGATCTGTGATGCTGTGGGCCTGTTCTCTTCCAAAGGCCCTGGGAACCTTGTTAGGGTGCATGGCATTATGAAACGCTTTGAACTACCAGGAGATTTTAAATAAAAACCTGATGGCCTCTGCCAGAAAGCTGAAGATGGGTCGTCATTGGGTCTTTCAGCAGGATAATGATCCAAAAACATGTGGCAAAATCTACACAAAATGGTTCAGCAGTCACAAACTCAAAGGTCCTCCCATGGCCATCTCAGTCCCCAGACCTCAACCCAATCGAAAAAACTTGTGGGGCGAGCTAAAGAGGAGAGTGCATAAGAGAGGACCCAGGACATTGGATGATCTAGAAAGAGTGTGCAAAGAAGAATGGTCAAAGATCCCTCTCTCTGTGTTCTCCAATCTTGTGAAATGTTATATGAGGAGATTAAGTGCTGTCTTGTTGCACAAAAGGGGTTGTACAAAGTATTAACATCAGGGGTGCCAATAATTGTGCGACACATGATTTCAATTTTTTTTTTTTTTTTTTCTAAATGTGTGATTGTTTTTTTTACCACCAAACTAAGTTGTACTTAAATAAGGGCGAGGTTGGATTTTTCTCTTTTTTTTTGCATTTGGGTTCCTATGTTGTTTAAAAAAAAAGGAGAATTTTTAGAAGCCCATGACCACATCTTGAACAGGGGTGCCAATAATTGTGGAGGGCACTGTATATATATATATATATATATATATATTACACTAGAGTACACTAAAATTCATTAAAACTTGTACACTACTTAGATTAAACCTCATTAGAATAATAAACAGCATTAATCATCAGGGTAGAGACTTTATGCACAACATTTTTGTGCATCTGATGGACATTTTCTGTGAGCACCTTGTCTGTGATGTAAGTATGAACTCTTGTCCACAATTAGTGAATGAGACACAATCCATAGTACTAGCTGCCTGTAGCCGCCATGTGGTGCTCTTCAAATAAGATGGCAGGTGAGCATCTCTGCCTGATCACTGATTCCATTAGTAAAATTTCATTTCACTTCTGCGTAGATTGCTGGCAGCCCTCCCAGAGGACGGGCGGAACGCACAGGGTGAGAGATGGTACTCATCACATGGTAAAGATGTGCATCATTCCTTAGACTGTCATCCATATTTCTATCAAATCAAAGTTCTGTGACGCGAAAGAGGCTATGAGAGCACATCCTTCATGAAATACTAAAAGACATTCCTAGGGTAAAATCAGAATACCAGTCTGCAGAATGTACAGTAGTATATGATTAGTATGTCTCCTAGTAATTGACATTGAGAACCAGACATACCTGTGAAGGACAGTAGTGGTGATGACCTTGCTCTCTTGGCTTCCCCTCACTGACAGCGTTCAGCTTTGATTTCATACTCTGTTGCTGGATGGAGGCTAGTTAAGGTGTAGTTGGTGACATCATTGTCAAACATCACACATTGTCCATCCTACCTGTTAGATTACATGACAAATGACAACATAGTAATGCTGACTTTTTTATTATTTGTTCAGTTTAGATATGATTTAAATATAAGGCAGAGAAAGTACCTTTTGGTGATTGGTAAGACATTTTGTAGTAATCAAAGGGTGCGTATGGTTGAATCCATGAAATGGTTTACAGAGTCTTCTGTGACATACAGCATAGTCCTATCTCGGGGAGGGTCCCATTCCTGTAGTTTTTGGGGAAAAAAGTATCTCAGTTTCCACCAAATATTAAGCAACACAATTATGTTTCCTGAGCACCAACATTAACATATTACCCATGATTTCTGAGAGATCATGTGAACACTGAAGACTGGGAGTAATGGCTGCTGAAAATTAAGCCATTTCCCATCACAACATACATTTCATTTACAATACATAAATTGGAAGCTATTTCAATTTTGTCAACAATATTTACACAATCAATATTACCATATTTTTGAACTCAACAAGTTGTAGGCGGCTTTGCGTAAGCCACAGCAGGAGTACCTACTGTAAAACATAATAATCTAATCTTAAACAACAACTTTTTTGAATGGTAGTGAAGGACTGACTATTCAATAAGATTTCACACAACTGTTGTAGAATTGTCAACTATTCACAGTTAGACAGTGATTACTTATTACTGAAGTCAAAAATATCCAATAACAGGAGGCTGCTGAGATAAAAAAATGTTTAGTATTCAAGTATAGTTCACAATGTCGGCACCCATAAGGCCCCCCAAATATATTGTTAATATTGATTAAAAATATTATATTAATATATCTACATTACACTAATACATTGATTATTATTTATTATTATTATGTGGGGTATTAGGGGGTTCGTACATATTATTATTATTATTATCTATTATAATATTCTCTATTGCAATGTTATTTCCTATTTGTGTTTTGTCAACAGGTCCCGGAGAGGAAGGACTATGAGTATGCTTGGACACAGCAAGGACACACTTGACAAGGAACATTTGGCATTGTTATTGTCCGCCTGCTGTCCCAGCAGGGACTCACTTTCCAATGATGATTTGTTTATCTGTACCAATAGCTCTAAGGGTTACACTGCCATTGAAAACAGTTATAAAGAGACTAAAACAGTGGTTCTGGAGCGTTCTGACAACTGAAAAGGAAAATAAAATAGTACTGATTTACTCTTGCCATTATTGACCGTGGCCCAGTCCCTTAAAAACGAGGTGAAAAAGCCTGCACCACCTCCCCATCTATTCCATTAGAGACTAATGCAATTCGAGTTCATAAATATAAGGGTGGCAATTCATAAACACCGGTTGTCAACCTCATTTAAATGCTTTCAGGGTAAAATATTCCTCCGATAATGATGTTTGTGATTTATTCCTGTATGCATATCTTAATTTATTTTCCACTCAGCAGAGCAGATCGTAAATATATTTTCAGACTTGTATAAAGGGCACCCAGAACATCTTTTCAGCCCGTTCCACTGCATTTATTCTGTGTGTGAGTATTCGTTAGTATGATAGTGTGTGACACTTGTGTTTTTTTTTTTTCACTTATAGTAATGTAACAGTAGCGTTAATGTGTGACATATGGTTTTCTAACTAAAGCGCAGAACACAGCCCAAAATGGACTTAATAACAACACTTTCTAGGCTAACAAGCTTTATTCAAACAGTTAGACTTACAACAGGTGCAAGTACTACTTCATGCGCACAATCATGTAATTACAATAACTATAAGTAATTAAAGCACAGTAAAAATTTAAAGCATTTTTATTTAACTAATCAGCTGCTGTGCAGGTGGCCTGCGTGCTAGAGTTACCACAAAAAATAGTTTCTATTTTTAGAAATGCTCCGAGAGACAATATCTGCTTTGGCACTGGCAAAATATCAGTTCACTGACAGAAACAAGACTGAACAGAAGGATAACTAGCTCTTGCCACCTTCACATTCAGAAGAGAGGTAATTAGGGGAGGAATTACGCATTTGATTGAATTAATTAAGACAGAACAAAAGGGCTTAAAAATCTGTTGTGCAGCTGCTGTGAAACGGAATCCGATAATGAAGAAAATCCAGCAGGTAAAGATGAGATCCTGTTTTTGGTGCAACCCTCGACACTGGACAGAGTGACTAGTTAAATGATTAGACACAAATGCAAAAAAACCTTTAAGGAACAGTTCACCCAAAAAATGAAAAAATTCTGTCAATCAGTTCCTAATCACCCCCCCACTTCCTGTTAACGGTAACCATTGACTTTTTTTTGATAATACTATGGAAAGTCACAGTCAATGGCCACTGTAAAACTGTTTGGCTATCAACCATTTTTCAAAAATATTTGAGGGTGAGTGAATGTTTTCATTTTTTGAATAAACGGTCCTTTTTTAAAGTTTATCCTAGGTAAAATGCACGTTAACTTTGTGTTATGATTTCCTTAATCGCTTCACATTAACGATGTCACGACCGACGAGACTAAAAGCCAATGCTCTCAAATAGAATTAACCATTCAGACGCTCTAATTTAGTGTAAAATGGTTCATTTTCGAACAGCCGGTAAAGATTGCATGCATATTTCAGCACTTCAGTGTGAAGTATAATTTTTATTTTCAGTGAAGATTGTTATTCCTCATGGAATTTCTATACATTTGCATATTCATTAAGCCTCTCATTTCTTTCAAGCCATCAAATTTTATTCACATCAAACAATATGTTTTCTCAAATGGTGGACTTAAAGGTGTCATGTGTAAAAATTGAGGTAAAAATATCCAAAAAATGTGAGCTACAAACCATCAAAAGAATGAGAAGAAATAAGGGCGATGATGTCATTAAAAAAATGGCAAAGTTATAGAGTGCTTCAGAGATATCAACCTGTAATTAAAGCTGCAAGCAGCAGATGGAACGGCCCTCGCACCCGGGCTCAACCACCACCGTGTGGCTTTTGTAAAACAGCGAACGGCCGAAATAATGCGTTTACTGTGGTAAATATAAGGAGAAATATGTCAAAGAGAAGTCTTTATATGTGCCAAGAATCATTCCCTGCTGCCAGCTGTGGCGCGCTACAGACTATAACTGGATTTTTGGCATGTACATTTCTTCAGTCCTTTCCAAATATTTGAAGTTGGGTGGCGAGATTGGACATTGCATGGTTTAAGTGTGTGTAAAACAAGGCCATAGTTCCTGTTGCCATCAAAGCAGGTGTCGCTAATGATTATAGGGACATATTGACCTTCAGATGTGTTTCAAGGCCAGACTCGTTTCGAACATGTGAAGTTTGGGGAAGATCGGACATCTATGCCTGAGTACAATACAATAACTTCATTCCATGGCGAGACATAGGCAAACTTTGTCATGTGCACGCATGGCCACACCTTTAATGAAACTCAACGATGTCTCACGCAATTAAAGTGGTATAGCGCAAAGGGCCTTTAGATTTAGATTTGGACCAAAAAAAAAATTAGTAAAATGTAACATAACTAGCAATTTCTAGGCGAGGTAGAGTTTAGTGTATTGTTACGGCGTAAATTCAGGTCACTTCCGTTGCCATCAGGTGGCGCTATAGCGATATCTGAAATATTGCCGAGGTAATATATTCAGGTCAGGAGTCTTCTCAAACATGTGAAGTGTGGGTCAAAGATTGGACAGTTGTATGTATGAGTTGTATAGCAACTTCCTTTCTCATGGCGAAACATCGAAATTTGTAAGGCCGCCACAGACACGAGGCCCTTAAAACGAAACCTCAAAGATCTTCGCAATTTAACATCGCAAAGGCCTTTAGATTATACTGCGACAATAGTCTGGTGTTGATCTGAAATAAATCATCTCTAGGAGGCCGTTCGTTAAAGTACAACCCCTGGAAAATGTCAAAAACGACACAAATTTTTGCAGAGAAAATTCAAAATACTGACTTCCTGTCTGGATTCGAATTTCGTACCAAGAGACTTTTTTGTAGGTATTGGGGTGTTACATGTGTGTACCAATTTTTTGTACATGTGCGTGGAAACGTAAGCTCGAGGCGCACTCCGTTGAAAATTGTATAGCTGGCGGCTAACACTCGATATGCATGAATTGCCACACACCTCCATGGAATATTGGCCTTCGAGATGGGTATTCAGTGCCATGACAACTTATCGAACATGTTAAGAGTTGGGGGCAAGATAGTCGGAGACATTTATGACTGAGTTCACACTAACTTTTATGGATTCCCAATGGCCGAGACATCGACGGTTTTGGTGCGTCCACCGCCTCAATGCCCTGGACCACGCCCTTAACTAACCCGAAAACTCAAGATCTTCACAATTTACATCGCCGCAGGCCCATATAGATAGAGTGACTGAAAAAAAAAGAATTATTGTCACATAAAAATTTCTTGGGGTACGTTGTGTTACAGACGTTTTAAAATTTTGTCTACATTTCCTGTGCCTACGTAGTGGCGCTAGACTATAACTGAATATGGGGCATCATTAGTCAATCTGTTCAGGTCGGTCAGGAGTCTTATACAAACTGTGCAAGTGTTGGTGGCAGACTGGGACATTGTATGTCCTGAGGTTATAGCAACTTCATTTTTTCATTGGCCGAGCCATATCATCGCAATTCGTCCAGGCCGCCGACGGACCAGACAGAGTCACCACCGCAAAACCCGTCCAAGATCTTCGCAATTTAAACATCGGCAAAGTCCTTTAGATTAGGGCATACCACAATTTTGGTGTTGAGCTGAAGAAATCTTAGGAGGCGTTCGTTAAAATACAAGGCCATGCAAATGACAAAATTATTGCAAATTGGGCCACCTAAAATTAAAAATACACCCCCAGCCACGTCCTGTTGGGTTTCGGTATTGCTCACAGAGTCTTTGTGTAGAGTACTGAGGCTTTTACATATGTGTGCCAATTTTCGTGCATGTACGTGAAACACAGCTCTCGAGGCTGTGTGCTTTTTTACGAGGTGGCGCTGTGCGACCATTTGCACACACCCTATTCGAAACCTTCTATACATCCGTAATATTTAACCAGGTCTGCGCTGATTGTGCAACGTTTCAGGACTTTTCGAGATGTTTAGGCACTCAAAAATGCGGATGATCATTTTGGGAGAAGAAGAAAGAAGAAGAAGAAGAAGAAGAAGAAGAGATAATAAAATAATACATAATAATAAACAAAGCAGATCAAGAAGGAGTCCTCACACACCATCGGGTGCTCGGGCCCATTAAGGAGCCTTAGATTAATCAGCCATATGGAATGTGGAGTATGACTTGATTTTTTTGCCAGACATTACACATGGCTCCTTTAAGGAAAGAACAGTGTGAATGCTGAATCCATGAATGGCACAAATGTAGTTCAATATCTCGGCAGGTCTCTTTTATTGCTTGGAGAAAAGTTACTTTGTCATAAGGCTGCAGTTGAACTCTTTTCATATCTTGAAAGAGATTAACTCAACAACTGGATTCAGAAATGGAGAATATATAGGCCACCATCAAGATGTCTCTATAGAAATATCAAAGTCATGATAGTGGGAAGGAGCAATGTCAGAATTGCACTGTCCTGTGCATACAAAACCGGCAGGGATTAATTGATGCTATTTGAACAGATGTCATGCATATAGCATTACTTTAGTTTCTATGTGAACTGTTTGAACGCAAACTGAAATAAACATGAAAATGAAATGCAATTTGCATGAGATCAAGAAATATGTACAGTCTGTTTTAGGAAACGTGTTAGTTGTTTTGAGTGCACTGGCATTAGTGATTTGGGGGGGGGATATGTAAAAAATTAACCCTGAGAAACCCGTTTTCAAATAGTAAATAAGCACACACTTAACAACCCAGAAATTAAGTGTCCTTGACAATCATTTTCATTAGTACTAATACCTGTTTGTGACTGAGACCAATAACTGGCTTTGAGGTCACATTGCCATGCATGGAATCCCATGGAACAGGTGTGTACGCCTAGGAGGCAGGGAGACCAGTGAGGGTGAGTCTGGTTTGGACCCGTCTAAGAGCAATCTCAGACTCATTCAGTGGAGGTCCCTGAGCATTGTAGTTCAAGATACATGCGTCAGCAGGCGGTGCCGGTGCACCATCCCAGCACAGTCAGTGAATCAGAAGTGGACATCAGAGAAGAAGAGCTGTGTGAGAGGCGGACCTTCAATTGAAGTGGTAAGCAGCTATATTATAGAAATTTTGGCTCCTGTGAATTCAGATCTCTTAGTTGATTGGCACTATCTTCACAGGAGGAAGAAAGAGCGTATGCAAATGAAGAATAATATAGAGATAGTGGGATGAAGTTTGCAGAAGATATACAGCCAGTCAGTTAGATTTCAAGCAAATGATAGAAACATGAATATACAGAAAGTGGAAAATGATGATGTAATCTGATAAAAATCTTATTACTAGTAGATATAAATGTGTTGGATGTACCCTACCAAAACAAGTAAGTTAGAACAATAAATGTTATTTAAGCTTAATGAAGATAAAAATCTGAAAGAGTTATTATTAATTGGCGAGCGGGCCGTGGTGAATTATTAGAAAAATATGCACACCAGCGAGATTGGTGATCGCGTATGAGCACAGCGCAGCATCTCGAAATGTGGTGCTCAAGTCCATGATGCAAACAGCCAAATACATTTACTACTTCGTTTTACGCATGAAAAAAGATAATATACTATATACTGTATATATAATGCTATAATAGAGATATAAATGGGCTGATGTGTCATTACAAAAGCAAGCAACTGAATGATAAAGGCAAAATATGTATGTAAAAGTGCTATAAGGATTAAAACTATATTCTGATGGCTGTATAAGAAAAAAAATGTTGGTGAGTACCTGAAGTAAAGGACAGATGATGGACAGCTGAGTTTTTAAAGAAAATAATAATATTAAAAGTGGCTAAATATGACTCTCTCTAAAAAAAAAAAAGCTGCAGGAACCATTGTATATTCTTTGCCGCATTGAATTAAAGTCTTACATCCACACCATTCTAAATCCTCAGCCTATAGGAGATTAATGATATTTCTGGCCAAAACTGACATGACATGTCACTAAGCGGAGATAGAGGCAATACTTTGGATGCCTCAACAGTGATTCCCATGCTTGATTTCCCAAAGATCAAATTACCTGAAGGCATCAATAGTGGCTGCAGTGCTCTTCTGCCTGCCTCTCTGGCGCTGCAACTGTAATGGTGTACTCAGTGCCTGGCTCTGGGCCTGTATCAGTGTGGTGGTGGAAGGTGACATCCTTGGGGCACCGTCAGCTCAGTTGTCCTCTCCAGTGGAGAGTGTAAGTTACCCTATAGTGATCAATAGGCCCTGCACTGTCCCCCCACAACAGGGGTGATGGTGTTGTTGTCTGTAGGAGGCTGTGACAGTCAAATCAAAGAGGGCATCAGAGGCCCTAAAGATCAGAGTATATTGCTGCTGTTTCAAGGTTTTGTAATGGGACTAGTAGGGTGTTTGGTTCAGTTAACCTTCAGCATATTTTTTATTCCATCACAAACATCATATATCAGTTCTAGCTGGCAAAGCTCTGGAGTTGTACAAGTCAGTAGCAGAATATCAAACTCAATGGAATAGAAAATAAATTTATTATACTGTAATCTGGCAGCAACAGGCCTATAATCTTATCCCATTACCACGTTCTGTCAGCATTCGCCGTAGCTGGGGTGCTTTGGTTAGCACCTAGAACTGCTGAAGTCCTATGCCATACTCTGTGCCAGAGAGTGAAATCAAAAGAAACGTGAAAGTTAAATGATTAAAAAGATGGGTTGTGATTTAAAATTGAGAAATGCGTTTTATGCACATAAGGCAATATATTTTGCTGTCACTCTACATAAGTATGCATTTTTGGTATTGTTAAATATAGATGTGTGGGCCCTCACAATTAGTTCATAATGAGATGAAAAAACAATAATAAGCGACTGAGTCCAATCATTTTCCCCCCCCCCTTGGATTGGGACTTTGCACTGTCTTAGAGATGAGAAACAAAGGAATTTATTTTCAATACTTATTATCAGACCATGTTACTTATTTCATAAAGCTAAAAGCGTTAAGAACGAAAGAAGTCTGGTATGTATGGAAATGTTTGAAAGAGTTATTCTAGACAGTGAGCCTAGACTGGGGGTTCGGGAGGGTCTTTAAAGTTGGCCATAAGTCAAAACTGTCTGTATAAGTGCATATTTAAACTTTATGTACAAATTCCTAAGAATACCAAAAAAGATTACAGATACAAATCACAACCTTTGTTTTGGGAGAAAATAAATGCCTTTATAATATACTTAACACAGACCTCAACCCATTATAGTGACAAAGCAATGTACTTAAATTATATATTTTTGTTAATGTGAATGTGTTGATGGCATGCTTTTTTTATTATAAATAGAAGAATTTGAAAGCTTTTTAATCTTACATTTAAATTTTGAAGCAACAACGTTGTAGTTTACATAAAACAATTTTAAAAGCATTTTTAATTTTACATTTGAATTTTATTGAAAATGTTAAGAATTTTAATTTTAAAAAAGGAACAATTTTTGTTATGAATAAAACTATTTTTACCAAGTATAGGTTCTATATCCTATATATATTATAATATCTGAAATTTGGTTTATGTCAGAAATTGTAATATATTGTTCAGAAATTGTATAGAATATTTCAGTACTATGAAATAAAGGAGAAAGTTGGGTTTGAGTTTACCAGTGAGAGTAGTTTTGGTGGTGGCACCATCGTTTGAGTGGGGGTACAATGACTTTATCATACTGATCACCAGCCAGTGTGCTGTAAACCACCCTGTAGCCTTCTACATCTGCCTCACTATTGTCCCATTCCAGCTCCAGGCTAGTGGAAGGTTTTGACACGGAACTCTCAGGTTCTTTTGGTGCATCGATTTCTAAAAAATAAAATAAAAAGACACATCGATAATGTACTAGTCACTTAAATGGACATCACAGAAAGCTGGATTATCAGTTGCATTTCGGAAATCAAATATAAATGTTTATTTAAAATGAAGCAAGAACTACTCCACTTGAAATAAAAGATGCTAGTATAGCTAAAATAAAGAATGTGAAAACTAAAATCGAAAGTTGAATGGTCAAAATTTATTTACACAGTCAGAACTGCTTTCCTTCACCTGTGGTAAACTCTGTGGAAATGGCTCCACTCTCGTGCCATTCCGGACCTCCACTGACTACTGATACTTCATACGTGGATCCAGGCCTCAGGACTTGGAGGGAGTACTGTACTGGCTCAGAGTAGGCTGCAGGCAGAAATGTTGTCTTTGGTCCATCCACCCCTACCAACCCATACCGCAATATGATCTGGTCCACTTTAGCCTTGGGTGGGCTCCACTCCACAACGGCAACCGTGTCTAAGACATCTCGGACAATAAGTTGTGTTGGCCCATCAATCACTATGGAAAAAAAACAAACAAACAAACAAAAAAGTATAAGACAACATCACTGATAAAAAGAAAAGTCAGCTTCTCAATATGCTAGAAGGGTTTTCAACCATAAGTCTGAGGACCCTGGGTGTCCATACAAGCAATCCAGGTGCTTGGAGAAGAGATATAGAAAACATACAGAATTTTTCTTTTAAATTCTGAACTTTTAAACAGTTTAAAAAAATCTGGTCAGCATGATATAATCTAAATATAAAGGCAGTTACTATAAAAATGATACTGAAAAAAAGGTGAAGGTCTTTGGCTCTATAAAGGTTTAAAACCCTTAATATAGGAGTTAATAATAGAGAATCAAATCATATAGACATTTCTCTTACATGCTAACAGTGGCATAATAAGTTTTGTTTTGAGTAAATTTGTGCCTAAGGGTGTTTATTTGATGATTTGAGTTTACTATCTGAAAGCAATAACAACAACAACAACAACATGGCAGTCTGGATGTATAAATCCTGTGATTAATGATGAACATAAAACATTCATTTTGTTCCATTAAATACAAATGAAGATAAAATACAAAGTAGTAAATATGTGAATTTGCTTGAAGTGTATTCTTCCACAGAAAAACATTGCCCTAAGCTACAGCACAGACCTAACATGTAGTGGCGAAACTTATTTAAAAACAAGGAAGCAAAATGTACAGAACCTAATAACGCTGAATTTGCAGGTTTGCAAGAGTATAGTTAACTGTGACTGAATTTTAGGACAAATACCTGTGGTTAAGCCAGAAGTTGAACCACTTAAACCAAACAATGTTTAAAAACTGAGAGCCACAGTGTTTACCTGAAGTCATATATGTAACTGTAAATATATCTTATTAAAAACTACAAACTTCACCTATAAGTTATCCCTGCTTTCAAGTACAGTACATGAGAAAGTATCAGTAATATTCACCAGATACTGACAGCAGGAAGTCCAACTGCAAACCCGCACTCAAGCGACTGAATCAAGTGGCCATGCTGAGGCCTCCAACAGGCTCTTTTAATAAGAGGCTAACTGGCTGTGAGAATAATTAACCTGCTTCTTTATATAGGGCAACATGACCATCTGCCTCAGAAACATGTATTGTGAAGGAAGATGAACATCTCTGGAACTTTTAACCTCAACAGTTCAGCTCATCTCCCAACCTCGACCTCATTCTGCTGTGATATGCAAAACGCTACTAATTGGACCAGGTGAGACTACGCTGAATTGAATGTTTACCTTTCAGAAAGATGAGCCTACAACTTATAATGCACATGATGCCATTTTTACTCCCTAAAGAGTATTACAACTACATAATGTGACCCGTTGATCAAAACACAAAGGTTTAGGAGGAACCCCAGGTATGAGGAAATGATGTCACCTCAGGTTCATGGGAATATTTACTTTAAGTTCCCTACACAGCCTATTCAATCCACAAGGGTGATTTCTTGGTTTTATTCTAGACACACCAGCACAGTCTCATTCTGAAGTCTAAGCACACCAGAGACCAGGCAGTAGACTACGGTTTATTTTCCCCCCCAAAATGTTATATTTTAACGCTTAAGCATGTTACTGTGAAGCAAATTCATGAGGTACTGAGAGCATGCTTAGCGAAAACTCGTCTTCCCAGGCTTTCTCCGGGGATAGATAAATCTTTGCACACATAAATAATAAGTGACATCAACTTTGTCTTTCTTTATCAATAAGGGTATCCACAGTGGACACATGAAATATTAATGGACTTGCATGCATAATTAATGCCTCTTTAATTATGCTCGACAGTGAGAGGCCCGTAGATATTAATGCCGTTTTCACAGCAGACATGCAATTTCAATTGTCCAGGAAAAGTTCAATTGAATCTAATCCTCCAGTTTGTAATAGTGACGAAGAGAAGAAGAATACTTTGGTGAAGTTTACATTAAGAGTGCATAATTGCTGGCAGACTCACCTGCCCATTTATCATAGTGACAATTTCCATTAGCTGAAGCAATACTGACACCTCCTTGCATTTTATGCCTTCCCAGGCCCAGCCCCAGCCCCTCTCATGTGTGTCATTTGAAGGTTCTGTTTACATTCCCTCCCTTAGAGTGGCACTATATCACTGGCTGTATGTTTTTATGCATGTCTTTCAGACACATTTGCATATATTGGGTTTCGATCGGACAACTACATTGTCAGCCAGCCCTAACAGTTAACAATGGCTGTGTGTTAAGTAGTATAGTTTGAAGGTGAGCCCTATGTTCCAGCCTCATCTGCTGCAACTACTGATTCCAAGCACCAAGGGACAAGGGGAAAAACAACAGGGACATCGGCAGAGGGGTGGCGGAAATCACTGCTCAAGCCACTTCCAACTTGTCAATCCCATCTACAAAAGAGACATACTAGTGGACCAGGGCATGGGAAACCGGAAGGGAAAAACATCTTCACATTGTTCGTGCTTTCATTTCTTCAGCACACAAAAAAACAACGGTAAACTAGATTCCTGCACTCCGCCCAAGGAGCATTTGTTTGTTTGGAAAACTTTGTCTCCATCAGTGATGAAACATCCTGTACTTGCCATATCCACACGAAGAGCATCTAACACACTATCACAAAATTCAGCCTAGAAATTCATTCCTGGTTTGACACTAAATAGGCATTTGAATCTAATCTAATATAATATAATATAATATATACATATATACAAATATACAAAACTCTCATATATATAAATACTCTAATATAATATTAATAGTGCTGTCAAAATTAGCGTTCAACACATGGCGATAATTTTTTTTTAGTTTAGAAAGGCCGTTAAAAATTTTAAACACAATTAACCCAGGGGAGAACCCAAGGGTTCGCCACCCACCACTCACAATGCTGGGTCTGTCTCATTTTCCTTGACAAGAATTGCGTTTATTTAGATCCTGCATGTATTTAGCCTTAAAATTGTGCTGTACAGTATATAACTATAGTTTATGAGTCGGTTTAAGAAATGTCCTGCAATGCCGTGGTTAAGAACTGTCCTGGGAGCCCCGCCCGTCTCCTTCTCCTCCTGTAATGTTGCATGGCTCTCGTCTTGCTTCCCTCTAGGACACCCCCACACACCCCCCCCCTCTTCCTAGCGCCTCAGTACTCTTGGTCTTCCGTGATCTCCCCTTCCGACATCCGATCGCTGCCACTCACCCCATCTCACACAATATCTCCCTGTCTTTATGTTGTTTGTCCCCTTATTTGACGCAGTGATGTGCAATTCTTGCCCTCTACAAGTCTCTTTCACCGCTTTCCTACATTCCGTGGACTTATTCTGATTACTCCCCTTACTTTCATCCAACTTGTTGTGATCCACTTAGTTCCAACTTTAACCCAGGAACGATAAATCTGCCAAGAATGTCTGTGTGCGTCTGCATGTTTGAAAATAAGGCATTTATAATACAATATACTATATAATAATATAATATAATAATATATAATAGAATTAGTGCTGTCAGAATTAGCGTTAACCATGCGATAATTTTTTTTTTAGTTTAAAGCGTTAAACATATTTAACACAATTAACCTCAGGTGCTGCACAGGGTTCTCCAACCCACTCACAACTTGCTGGTTCGTCTCATTTTTCTTGACAAGAAATTGCGTTTTATTTAGACCGTGATGTATTTAGCATTAAAATTTGCATGTACAGTAATATAAAATTATTAGTTATAGAGTCAGGTTTAAGAACATGTCTCTGAAATGCAGTGGTTTTCAAGAACTGTCCTGGAGCAGCCCAGCACTGGTTCCTTTATACTACTGTAATGTTGAAGGGCTATAGTCATTGCCTTAAATTTAGGAAAACAACAACAACAACAACATACTATTTCCTAGAGACATCAGTAATATTTGGTATCAATGGCTAAAAATGTCAGTAAACAAATATAAAAATATATACCATCTTAAATTATTTTCAAATAAAATTACATTAAAAAACTTGTGAAGATTGCATGTGAAATTATTGTGATATAAAAGTTTATTTAAAATACAAAAGCTTTCATATTACGTGGAATTAATTATGATTAATCACAATTAATTTCATAAAAATGTGTCAATTGATCAAATTAGTTGATAATTTTTACAATAAATAAATTGATAATATAATATAATATAATATAATATAATATATAATATAATAAATATAAGCATTTAATGCAAATAGGCAAAATAGGCAAAAACTATTAAAGGGAAATGTTATCAGCAATGTATCCGTAAAAGTGGACAAGGAGGTTATGATGGAACATGGTTGGTACATTTCATGACGGAGATTTTAGACCTCATTACTAAATAATTATGGAACTATAAGAATGCATTCGTTTTTGTATCATGAGAGCCACGCGAATGGTCTTTAAGTTATTCAGAAACAATTACTGAACAAAAAGCTTAAGTTGCACTATAGAATCTTACACAGAACTTATTGACTAAAGGTGCAATACTGACATTGTAGGGGTAATGAGAAATTTTCGAAACACGATTGAGTTATCAGAAAATGAAACAGCAAGGCGTGGGTGTTCCTATAGATCGGCTGGGAGAGCTTGGTGCTTAACAATGCCAAGGTCATGGATTGGATTCCCAGGGAACACACATACACTAAGGGGGTTATTACTTGACTGCGCTTTGAATAAAAAGTCTGCAAATGCATAAATGTAATGTAAATGAAGTGAGAGGCATTACATGTAATAATGGTTGCAGTAACAGGCTGGCTCCTTCCTTGGTCTTTCAAGGCCACAAGGTTGACAGTGTATTCTTCCTCAGGCCGCCAGCCCCTGTTTGGTGGAAACAACGTGATGGTACTGAGTAGTTGTGCTGTCATCCCTCAATCATTGTCCTTTGATGTGCACAAGAAAAAAAACACACATACAAAATATCACATTTCACAATTCTGGCATCAGAGTGCAGTCAGGCATACAGGAATAAAACAGTACACTGCTCGAATCGACCAGAGCTTGTTTTCGGAGGGCAGTCGGTGGTAAACAAGAAGCTGCCGGAATTCAGTGTAGATGCAAATTGTTGATGCCAGATGTTTGATGTAATTGAATCAGCCTGTTTTTTCCCAACTCGCTAGCAGAGCACTTTGTGAGTCTGAAGCATCGCACCCACAAGACATCAGCTAAGCTCCTGAAAACCTTGAAATCAAGCAATTATAAAAGTGCGTGAGGATTTCAGAAGATGTGACTGGTCATAAAAAGCATCTTTTCCTTTGTTTTTTGCCATTGACTCAGTGAACGCACACTGGTCGACTCACCCCATTACGATATTGTGCGAAAAATCAGGCTCTTACGCTTTGTAGGATTAACTCCAAGAGGATATGACATTCCACTCTAAATGATTTCCCTAGTGGTTTGACCAGAATTGGCTCTCATGCACGGGTTACTCTTAGCAGACCTCTCAACGATGGACGATGAAGTGCCCCAGAATCCCCTCCCTCAAACGATCAGCTGCTTTGTATATCAACTTCCTATTCCCTCGAAGAGGCTATTGAATTTGTTTTCAATGTTATTTTCTTCCGTTTAGTCAAAAAAAGAGGGATTTATGAAACTCATGAATCATTTTGCAGGGAAAATAGTAGGGATTTGTTGAGAGCTAAGACAGTGGCATTAGTAATCATTTGTGTGACCATTTAAGTAACCCACTCCCCACTTTATCAGGTTTCCATTACACACAACATACCTCTGATATGTATTGTTGTTGGAGGGGGAAAACACTGTGTTTACAGATTTAATGGCTGGGTTCTTAATATAATGCTACAAACCAACGAAATAAACAATGCCTCAGGGGCTCTGATGCCTATTTGTTATTATACATAGGGAGAGATGTGTCACCTCGAAGGTGAAATGACAGGTATGTTGCACAGGAGGACATTTGCTTGTTTTTGACATATGGCGATGCTCTCCCACAAGCTTTTCCGAGCTGACGGACACGAGCCACAAGCTCACACAGTTTTGTTGGCATGGCAGGAGCTGGACGTTTTTTCTTCCTGCTGAGGTTGCAGAATGGACATGCCTGAAAATGTTTTTTTCCTTTCTCCAGATGGAAAATTTGAAACGGAATTAGTGAGAAAATCTTTGCCGTGGATGTGTTGTGTTTCCCTGTCATCATGCAACAAAATTCTCTTTCAACAAGGACAGATTGACATTTATCATGCTGAGAGCACCTGTCCAGAAAACCGGATCATTTTTGGCTTCAAAAAGCATTAATTTATCAGCATGTGCACAGATGGCTTTCAAAAACCTTACCATTGCAGTTTTCTTGTTTACTGTTGTCGAAATACAATGCAGAGGATGTTGAGTCCACAATGCTTAAATGATTCCAGAACCTTAGGTTTGTTATGCAGAAGCTACAGCAGGGGCAGAATCAAATGAAGTGTGACCTTCTAAGGAAAGCCTTACCTTGGGAATGAAGCTTATTTCCCACCATCAAACAAGTAGTCTAGGGTTGCCACTGAACCCCACGGACGTCTCCATGATGGATTTGAAGAGTAAACCGTCTGGATTCGAGAGATCTAAAGGTACAGATTGATTGCATTATTGGCCTCCGTCTTTGTGTGTTTCAATGAATCAACATTTTCTTAGCCAAGGTGGATCTTTACTTTCTGCTTTTAGCTCTCGTAAAAAGAGAGCAGTGGATACAGAGAGGTTTCACTTTGCAGACATATTCAAGATTATTTTATTTTTCCCAGATAATTTAAACTGCATGCTTCTTTAATAGTTTACATTTATTGTAATAAAGGATGCAGTCGGGAAACCCAAAGAATAGAAGTCAGGAAATATATTACAGTCATTTCACAGTACACACAAGTGAACCCTCCAGCCCTTTCAGTGTCATGATTTGTAAGAGCCTCCAGAGGATTTGAAAATAAATAGTGGAAACAGTAATAAAACACTATCTCTGCTGAGAGTGTTCTTATACTTCCATGTATATGATGACATTTCAAGGTTTGTAAAAGAAAGTGATAATGTAACTGTCATACAATAAGTATTACTAAATAAACTCTGACAGTAGTCAGATTAATTATTTATAAAAAATAAGAAAATTAAAAAACACAATAGAGCAAAAAATTAATTATATAAAAACTTAACGTTTTTTCAGCTATAGTTTCATATGTAGTAATACTACAGAAATTAAAACACTGCATAGCTTTCAGTGTTTGAATCAAATATGAATTGATTCTTGTTAAAGATCCAAAAGGGATTCAGTCAAGGGCAGTGAATGATTTTCTCTTTGTCTTTTGTTGTTTGATTAACATTAATGTTAATCAAACATAAACATAAAGATAAATAGGCTGCTGTCCCTTTAAGACCGACTGCACGTATCCAATATACTGAAACCGGTTTTGCACCCAACTGTTTACGAGTATAGAAACACATAACCGACTGTGTTTACATGAGTACTCCACATGACGGACATTTTTGATTATAATTCTGCATGTATCGGACCATTCAAGCGCAATAACACACAAAAAACTGAATTTGCGATTGCATGCTGTCTGAGAGAGGCGCTTTTTGTGTTTTGGGCTTCAGGTCTGTGTGTCATTGCTTGAGTTCTTTAATGCATACTGCACTTAATATCTAACATCTAGCACTTCACACTCTATTTTTTCATTCATACATTTTTTATCTTTGAGATGTATATAACTTTTAATGTAGTACTGTGCTATGGGCAAATCTCTAACGATAGACACTTTAATACCGTGGTAAACGATATATACCGTCATAAATACCGTCCATCCCTACTGTTTTACTGTATTTATCATCTTTTCTTTTTCTTTCCTTCCTTGCTTTCTCTCTGTTTTAATTCCTTCCTTGCAATATGTTTTCTTGTTACTAACTGCACAGGATTTTAGCTATTACACAGGATATGCTTCAATTGCAGAAAATGGGCAATAATGTTCAAAAAGTCTAATCTTTGTTAGAAAATTATTATTGTATTACAGATATTCTGGTTTCACTAGTTGAATATCTCAGAAGTCATAAGCAGCTCTACAATGCCTGCCAGATGCCACATGCAAATAGCACTGTTCTTTCAAATTCATTAGAGTTCCAATTATGTCTTATTATCTCTGAATTACCTGCAAAAAATGGAAGAAACAGAAGGCCAGGCAGTGGTGCTTTATGATTGTCTGTAAAATGCCCAACTGGCTTTTCACAAATAGTGGAATGTTGTTATGAGGTGTTCTATTCTAGGCTGAGGCATTTTTTCTCAAGGCGGACAGACAGTGACTGTATACGAAAGGCCCTCTAGCATTTTGCCAATCTGGCACTGCCTAACCACCAGGTGGTGGGTGTCTAATCATATCCTGTTGGCAAAGACAGCCAGTGTGTTCCTCTGAAGAACTAACCATGAGGTATGTGGTGTGTGTTGTGCAAATAGGGACTGTTGAAGGAGTGTGTATCTCTCGGTCCAGGTCTATTAAACCACTGGGTCATGCGCCTTTGGGTAACAATGAGTGCATCTTACTATGAAAATGTCAGATTCAAGAATACTATGCAAAACACCTCAGACATTTCAAATAGAAAAAAAATAGCCTTATCTGACCAAAACACAGATGTTCTTGGAATAAACACAGCTATCAGGAGAGAAGTGCATCACAGGTGGAGACTAAGGTGTTCAGTGGGGCACTGATGATGATCGTCGATCAACCGCGTACACATTGATGTTGTACTCCAGACCCGGCTCGCAATTCTGATTGGTGGTGTTTGGTAACATTTCCTGGACTCTGATCTCTAGTTGGGACTCCACCAGGGGTTGTGGGGGCATAAGTGTTGATGAGATAGTCCTGTCAGGATTTCACAGGCCCTCCCACTCCAGATCAATGGTATCCTCTGCATACTACTCCCTGAACTTGCAGGTTCATAGGAGGTGACACTGTGTAGAAAAAGAATTGACAGATTATCACATGAATATGAATCCATTCTGATCAGCCAAAAGCAATCATTCCGAGGAGATGGGTATGGAACAAGTTCTCTAATGTGATCTCAGGCAAAATCACATTGCAAGTGTTTACTACTTTTGTTCACATAATATACATTTTAAAATTGTATTTATAGATAGATAGATAGATAGATAGATAGATAGATCGTTTTTTCCCCACACCACATCTAGTATCATCTGATAATGTGTTTCTGTATGTAGTAAAGTAGTAAAATAAAAAATGCTACGTATAAAAAGATATGGAGAATCCCATTTGAGCTACCCAGAGACTAAGAAAGAACCCAAGGTCTCCAGAACACATGAGAGTTCCTCCTGATACTGGGCTCATAGGAGTAGCACAATAAGTGGCCCCTAGGGAATTACTAAGGACTTGAGAAAGCAATTCAGCTCCTGTCCACATGTACAGGACAGATTGGCATTCCTTCTGGTCCCCCTCCGCTATAACAGATCCCTCAAAACAGAGAAAAAAAAGTCCCAGGGTGGCATACTTAGCAAAATTTATCGAGTTCTAGCATATGTGCTTTTCATCCATATCTAGTTGCTAAGCTCCCTTTTTTATTTTCAAGGAGGAACAAGAATCCAGGAAGTGGAGCACAGATATTCAGATATAGACTTAGGCAAAAAGGGAGCAAAGGTCTCTTTCCAACTGATGCTTATCAGTTTCCACTTCTCTCAAGAATGTCTCACTCACTTACAATCTTGAAAACTGAACATCAATTATTTGAAAGGTCTTACTATAACAGAAATATATTAGCATAATCAGTATATATTTTTTGGCATATAAGTTATAATCAGGAAATGTTTTCTATTTAAATGATATATATTCACACACACACACACACACACACACACACACACACACACACACACACACACACCCCAGAACCGACTTGTGTCCGTACTTTCCGTGATTGGTCACATATACTGTATATAATTCTACATATACATTCAAAAATAACTGCACAACATTTCTTACAGAACTTAACTGATTTGCAATGCATATCTTATATATATATTAATTATTGACATAAGCAGCACAAATGATTTTGTATGACATATATATATACACACTCATCGGCCACTTTATTAGGTACACCTGTTCAATTGCTTGGTAACACAAATTGCTAATCAGCCAATCACATGGTAGCAACACATTTAGGCATCTAGATGTGGTAAAGATAACTTGCTGAAGTTCAAACCGAGCATCAGAATAGGGACGAAAGGGGATTTAAGTGACTTAGAAAGTAGAATAGTTGTTGGTGCCAGACGGGCTGGTCTGAGAATTTCAAAAACTGCTGATCTACTGGGACTTTCAAGCACAACCATCTCTAGGGTTTACAGAGAATGGTCCGAAAAATATAAAATATCCAGTGAGTGGCAGTTGTTGTGGATGAAAATGCCTTGTTGATGTCAGAGGTCAGAGGAGAATGGGCAGGACTGGTTAGAGATGATAGAATGGCAACAGTAACTCAAATAAACCATCGTTACAACCAACATATGCAAAATACCATCTCTGAACGCACAACATGTTGAACCCTGAAGCAGATGGGCTACAGCAGCAGAAGACCACACCGGGTGCCGCTCCTGTCAGCTAAGCACAGGTTTACCAAAATTGGACAATAGAAGATTGGAAAAACGTTGCCTGGTCTGATGAGTCTAGATTTCTGCTGTGACATTCAGATGGTAGGGTCAGAATTTGGCGTAAAGAACATGAAAGCATGGATCCATCCTGTCTTGTCTCAACGGTCCAGGCTGCTGGTGGTGGTGTAATGGTGTGCGGGATATTTTCTTGGCACACTTTGGGCCCCTTAGTACCAATTGAGCATCGTTTAAACGCCACAGCCTACCTGAGTATTGTTGCAGACCATGTCCATCCCTTTATGAGTACAGTGTACCCATCTTCTAAAGGCTACTTCCAGCAGGATAATGCACCATGTCACAAAGCTCACATCATCTCAGACTGGTTTCTTGAACATGACAATGAGTTCACTTTACTCAAATGGCCTCCACAGTCACAAGATCTCAATCCAATAGAGCAGCTTTGGGACGTGGTGGAACGGGAGATTCGCATCATGGATGTGCAGCCGACAAATCTGCAGCAACTGGGTGATGCTATCATGTCAATATGGACCAAAATCTCTGAGGAATGTTTCCAACACCTTGTTAAACCTACGCCACAAAGAATTAAGGCAGTTCTAAAGGCAAAAAAGGGGTCCAACCCAGTACTAGCAGGTGTACCTAATAAAGTGGCCATTGAGTATATATATATATATATATATATATATATATATATATATAGATATATATATATATAGATAGATAGATAGATTTTGCATTACGTGTTGTAAGTTGATTTTTTAAAAATGTCATTCACCACAGATTTTAACAGTTATTTGTCAATCCATTCAAACTGGATTCATTCGCAGCTTTGTATACATGCATAGTATTGGCAGCCTTGCTTGTCCAGATTATAGATTGACGTACTGAAGCAACAATATGTCAGCTAACAGTCTTTCTGAATAACCTAAAGACTATGTTTTGTCAAATTGTGTAGAGTATAATGTGCTACTACTTATTTCATGATCACTTTTGTTAAATTTATAGTTAAAAGACTTGTTAAAAGCAGGTTGTAGTGCTATGTTAGAATTTGCAATTAAATTTTGCAATTAAAATCACTTAATTTAAACTATTTGAAAATGTAAAAAAAATTCTCATCTCATCTTATTTCCTTCATCACCCCCATCGCAACCTGTTTGCAAAATACTTTTTGCTTATGGTTTCATCGTCGTGATGAAATGAGAAAATTGGATAGAGTAACTGAAAGAAAAACCATATTTTAATTCATTCCCTTGATAATATGAAAACCTAAGAAAGCAAAGAATCTTCTGAAGCTGTGTGAAGAGTAATAATTGAGCAGCCACTCGCAGTATTCCACCACCTCTCACAGACAACACCCCACTATTTTCTCCTAATTGCAATGAAATAAGCAATTTTGCCTACACTCAGTCTTGCAGAAAATGAGAGGCAGAGAACTGGGCTGGTAATATGATTTGCCCTTCCTCTCCCCACTCATGAGATGACAGCTGTCTTCAACGATGTGGGGTTTCGCCAGTCTTTTCCACGAACTAGCTGTGAACCTGGGTAAGCGTGATGGAGAAATTGCTTTGCCCTGGTTAATATGACACATCTTTCCCTGTGAATGTGACTTTTGACAAATGAATGGTGTTACGCTGTGAGTTGTCACCAATTTTACAGCCATGACTGGAGGAGTGGGGGGCCTACTGTGGGGTTTAGCATCTGTCGTGTGTGCCTGTAAATGGGGAAACGGTTACTGCTCTTACCAGAGAACATTTATATTGTAAAGATAAGACCAGTTGCACATCACTTAATAAAGAAGCTTGTTTAAATCTGCAGTTCACTTTGAGAGAGAATGTATGCTCTGAAAATGATGTCCATAAACAAGATTTGTTATAGCTCAATTTCCTCTTTGATGGATTTTAAATGCTTAAAGAACACCAAGAGCATCAGACATTAATAATTCACTTGCAGTATACAAGGCAGAATGTGTGAATTATCCACAAACTCATTTTTTTGAGGAATGTACTTGAACTGCTTCCACTATGTCAATATAGCAAGGTGTAATAAGTGTTTATAATGGTAAAACAATGAAAAAATGCTACTGTACATGCTGTCTTTAATTACATGCAATGTATATACTGTAAATATATTTAAAATCTATATAGATTTAACAGAACAACACATGTAATTTTGCAGCAAATTGTAATAGTATAAATTACAATTTAAATGACATCTATTCGAAATCTCTTCAATATTTAACAAGACAACAGATGTACTATTTCCTTACAGGAAAAACATATGGTTAAAGTTATGGATAATATGGATAATAGGAAAAAAACTGTTGCCTTAAAATGTCTATGTCACACATTAAATTTGATCATATTTTATTTATAGTAATTGTTATTTATTATCAGTTGTGTACATGTATGTTGCATGTTGCATTGTTTCTTTAGTTCTATTTTCAGTGTATTTAAAAGTACAAATGTTTGAAACCCATAAGTTATGTCTACAAATTTTCTGGCAACAAGAAGGGTTGGCAGTAAGAAAACACAAGGGTGTTTTTTTTTATTGTACTCAACCATACACTGACCTGAAGCACAGTCATCTCCTGCATATCCTTCTTGACAGGCGCAGAAACCATCCTTACACACCCCTTTCTGGCTGCAGTTATTAGCACAGAAGATGAGAGAGCAGTCTTCCCCCAGGAAGCCGGGTCGGCACTGGCAGGTTCCATTCACACAGGTTCCTTGATCTGAGCAGTCGTTCAGACACCTGCCCAGCGAACAGTCCTCCCCCAGCATAGGCTTCCTCACAAACACACTCGCCATCAATGCATAACCCCCTGTCAGAGCAATCACCTGGACATCGAGGCTCCGAGCAGTTCTCACCGCCAAAGTTATGGTCACATACACACTCGCCTTCGATGCAAATGCCTGGCCAGAGCAGTCATCTGGGCAGCGGGCTTCAGAGCAGTTCTTGCCAATCCATCCTTCTTCACAAACACACCCACAAACCTCCATGCTGAACGTGCCATGGCCACACTGAGGGACGAAGTCGAACTGACCTAAGATTGAACAAATATGAAATTAAAATTCTGTCTTCTTTTGCTCACTCTAATGCCATGGAAAAAATAATAATAAAAAAAATTACAAATGTTAAAACACTGTAACTGAATCAGGTGAATTTGTGATTTAAATAAAGAACTGGACCAGTCTGGTTCATTAAATGAATCATTCAAACTGGTTTTGTGACCCGAAGAATAAAATTCATAAAGGTTTGGAACAAGGTTTGGAGTACATGATGATAAAATTTTCATTTTTGGGTGAAATATCCCTTTAAGTATATAACAAACTTAAATTACAGGATGTTCCTCACACACGGCTATCATTATGTGTTCTGAAAGAAGTCACTTTTATCAGTGCGCTTTTTTTTGTTTTGTCATTCTGATCCTCATTCACTGCACTTTCGGTATCCAGGACACTCTTTTAAAACATATTCTTAAAAATGACTGCATTTTCCTCAGAGGAAACCAAGTCAAACAGGGTTTGGAGCAAAATGAGGGTGAGTAAATAATGAAAGAATTCCCACCAGGTGAGCTATTCCTTTAATTTCCATCAGGTTGGACTAAAATTAAACTTAAGAAAAACAAATAAATAAATAATTCTGAGGCAATATCTTGCCATCTTATTAGCTCCACTCCATGTAGCTTGGTTTGATTCAGCAAACAGAGGACTTATCAAAGGCTTGAGGGGAAGACCTCTCCAGCAGCAGTGCTGTAATTAATCTAGTTCACGATCTAACCTCATTTGTATAGCTTAAAATGACTTTCCCCTTTACTACTGCAGTGTTTCAGCTGTTTTTAGCTGTCCTGGAGGGGCTACACAGCCAGGTTTGCAGGTGTGGATCCACTCGAGTGCCCCTTTGAGATGTTAAACAAGCACACACACTACCAACTTCCACAGTTCTGTTTGTCCCTATGGGTCAATGCACAATATAGCCTCTACTTCACTTAGCACTGCAGTCACATCATAACCGACAGAAGGACCAGGATGCACTTTTGTTTCATCCACCGGGTACAATGAGCCAAAAGCTTTGAATCAGATTCAGTGTTAAAGAAGATTTGAGTTTGATTAATCAATTATAAAACAGAGACATAACCTGTGTATAGTAAATCCATTCTATTCGATTTATGAATATTTATTTGTAGCAGAACAAAACTTTTTCATATAACTTTTTCATATAACCTTCTTTGCATTATGTGCCATCTGGGGTTACTAAAATGAAAAAAGGATCTATGCATGACACAACTATCCCAGGATAACCCAGTTCAGTTTGCTTGTTTAATGACAACATGAGTAGGTACAAGAAGAAATATTATTGGTAGAAACTGGTAAAAATAGTTTATGAGTTCCAATGAATGATTCTTAGATGATACTTCACTAATTCAGTGCTATTTGAGTCTGTCTGAAGAGCAAGTTTTTGAGTTTTTTTTTTATGTTACACTTAGTTTTAACATATTTTAGATAGCTTATTAAAGAGAAAGTTATTCCAGCAAACAGCCATCAGTGATTTTCTGTTTTTGTAAATATTGCTGATTAAATCCTCTATTTACCTTTTTTGTACATATATGTAATGTTAAATTAATAAACTACTATTCAAAGATTTGTGGTTGGTGAGAGTTTTTGATGTTTTCAAAAGACATCTACAATGCTCATCAAGGCTGCAGTTATTTGATCAAATATACAGATTTTTTTTTTCTTTTTTTAATATATTAGAAAATGTAATTTATTAAAAGCTGAATTTGTCTGTAGTCATTACTCCAGTCTTTGGTGTCAATTTTCAAATTTTTTTAGTAAAGCATAAAACTTTAAAATAAAATAAAATATTTTGTCTGATCTCATTCCAATCAAGGATTACTTGATTCAAACTGCTTGAACATTTTTAACTAATCTTTATTCAGATCATTATCTGTTATATAATGAAAATACCATAACAGTAAGCATGTTTGAAAGAACAAATCCAGTCGGAACTCAGAAACATTTTTTTTTATAATACTGCAAGATGTGCGAGCAATGTGTATCCACCTCGAAATCTAAAACTCACCCATAACAGAGCTCTCTCCACAGCAGCTGGAGCTACACTGTGCTCGAAGCAAGGATACCTCCCTCTCCAGCATCTCTATACGGTTAGCCAGCTGTTCCATGGCCACAGCCGCAGGACAAGCACAGGCCTGCTTTGGGATATTGATGCGATGGGTGAAGGTCACCTGGCTGTCCGAGTCCACTGTCTCTTCTGTGTACTCTGTCGGCATCTTGTCACTCCCAGCTGTTCCTTTGTTTGTCCCTGGCCCTGGTACCGTGTCTAGGTCCACTGAACAAAGTGACTCTAGAGGTACATTGATGTTGTATACATGATTGAAGATCATGGCCCGGGTCTGGTTGCTAGACGGACCCCCACCTTCGGGAACCTGTCGCCTCACCCTTGTGGTCCTCACTAGTTTGCTGGTGGGGTTAGGGACAGCTTGAATCCCAAAGAACAGTAAAGCCAGGCTCACCATTGAACCTTGTATCGCCATGGTGCACCCCCACATCACAACTCGGGCACTAGGGTGAGATCATCAACTCCACAAATAGACCTCTGATTGGCACTGTGAACAAGAAGAGACCACATTTTAGTACTAGAGAACAGGAAAAGAAATGAGAAGATCTTAACAATAGCACTATTTTTAGTGGCCTCTATCTCAGCACAAATATGATTATACAAACATTATATTCATATTCCAGAGTGGTATAATTAATCCTGGGTACACTTGCGAGATGAAGAGAACATGATAGGCAGGCATTATCCGATTGACAGCTCATTGAGCCAATCATGACACTGCATTCTCTCATGTGACTTTTCACCTGTATCTGGCCTTCCAGAAGTAAAAGGAGGCCAAAGAGGCGCTGTCAAAACAGTGGTATCATTGTAGAACAGTGATCCGTTTAGTGTCACAACTCTTAAGTAATCATTGTCAACATTTCTGTCCTTAATTGAAATTAAACTCAAAATACAATATAAATATTAGATTAAAAACATGAACAAAAAATACAAAAACAAAACTTTTCAACTAAAACAAACAAAAAAAAAAGTTTAGGTTTAAGTAGAAGTACTAAAATGTCGAACTAAAATAAAAATAAAAATGACAAAAGTGCAACATTTATATGACTAAAACTTGAAAACTGGAAATATAAAAATAAAAGCTAGTAATAAATATGATAATAGTATATAAATAATGCTAAAATAAAACTGTTACACAATGTCTTATACAATTTTGCCTGTTTTTTTATTTTATTTTTATTTTTTATAGAAGGCACAACCTCCTTTAGCCCTCAGGGAAAATATTATAATGTTAAGCTAATGCTTCCAGGACAAGTAATACTTGCAGTTTCATCAAATGTAGACAATAACAGTTTGGTGACATATAAATCGGCATAATTCACAAGAACAATCTTGGGAAATCCAAATGTTTATGGGAAAGGCAGCTTTTACAAACCATCTCACACTGGTCCCGTTTCATCAGGCTCTTTTTACTGTTGAGCCCTGAACCTAGTAAAGCCAAATTATTATTGATTCCATATTTTGTGCTACAATTATTTTCTGATAATTGTAGACATTAAACCCAGAAGCTTTCCCTACAGTATGAGAAACATTTGAGTAATTTGACTGAGAATTTTGTTGATATACAGTTCACTGATTCAGTAGAGACCAAGCTATGGAATTTTCTTTTAAATCTTCCTTAATCCCTTACCAGCAACAGAACTCAGGACAAGAGCAAACTGTAAAATGAATCACTGAGTCAGACTGACACCTGGGCTTTGGGGCTATGGTCAGAGTGATAATCTCCTTTGACATTTTCTATTTTTAATGGACTGGCAGACATAGACTTCCCTACTGAAGAAACTTTTTTTTTTTTGCTGTTCAATCACATGGATAAAAGTAAGAGACTTTAAAGTAAATGTATAGTGCTCTATCATTTCTTATTGGAGAATAATTCATATGTACAGAACAAAGCATCCATCCATCCAAATCACTTCAATCCTAATGACTTCACTTTAAATTAGCTATAAACGTACTTTCAGATTAATTACTAAAATCTACTGAATATATGCCACAAAAGAATGACTAGTTAACTGAAGGGTTGTGTGTAGTCATATATTCCTGTCACATTGTGGCATCTTATTTTTATCGGTCAGAGCCTGGGGGTGTGTCTAAGTGGCTTGCTCTCATTTTATTTGTGGCACTGGACCCTGGAGCAGGTGGCTCGTTAATTCCACCTCCATCCTGCCTCTTATTTTATGAGTGGCAAACCTTGCACAGAAGGGGTCTGACATTACACAACCAACTTCACCTTCACACCTTCTACAGAAATATAGTCTGATGAAACAAACAAACAAAAATTCTAATTTTGCATAGTAACAGAGTCTACTTCACAAATATTAGCCAAAACAATGCCAGTTTTAAAATCACAATGCTTTTAAAGGAGTAGTTCACCTCAAAAAATTAATATTGATGAAACTCACCCTTTGGCCATTCAAGATGTCAATGAATTTTTTTCTTCATCGGACCAGATTTAGAGAAACTTAGCATTACATGACTTGCTCGCCAGTGGATCCTCTGCAGTGAATGGATGCCTTCAGAATGAGAGTCCAAACAGATGATAAAAGCTCAATAATCCACAAGTAATGCACACATCTTAAGTTGATCAATTAACTTTTTGTGAAGTGCAAAGCTGTATGGTTGTACAAAATAAATTAGTGTTATAATTAGTGGATTACTGCAACGTTTTTATCAGCTGTTTGAACTCTGATGGCACCCATTCATCGCAGAAGATCCACTGGTGAGCAACAAGTGATGTAATGCTAAATTTCTCCAAATGTGTTCTAATGAACAAATAAACTCATCTACATCTTGGATGGCCTGAGGGTGAGTAATTTTTTTTTTTAGCAAACGTTCATTTCTGGATGAACTATTCCTTTAGCAGGCAAAAAAAAAAAAAAATTCTTTCCCCTTAAGTGTTGAATTTTGAGAAATGCCTTTCAGATGGTCTAGTGTTTTTTCTAATGGAGAGGATTAAAGAGACTACAGAACTATAGAGAGACTACAGACCACTGAAGAGACTATCGCCTCTCTCTCTCATTATTTTTTATTTATTTATTTTAAAACACGCCGCCTTCAAAGTAGAAGTCAGACCAGGTCACACAGACATTTCTCCTGTTATGATGGGCTGATGGGAAACTTTTCTTTGATTGGAGATCTTGGCAATGCCAAGCAGCCCAAAGCCTTTGAAGAGAATGAGTGCCATCACACTGAAAGAGGCTCAATTATTAAATATGGCAGGGAAGACCACAGGGCCCTTTAACTGTGCACTTTTCCTTATTTCCTAATTTACTTTTGAACAGCACGTTTCTTGCAGGGATTTTTCTTTCAGTCACTTAATGGTTGTCCACATTGTAGAACCACATTTAGAACTGACAGTGCAGTGAATGAAAGGAGTGAAAGGAACACAACTGTTTTCAAAACTGATAATAATAAAAAAATGTTTCTTGGATTACAGTATGTAACACTGAAGATTGGAGTAATGGGTGCTGAAAAATGAACTGTACCAACCTTTGGATCCCAATAACTATAACTGAAATTTATGTGTTAACAAGTTAACAAAAAAATAGAAAAATATGAGATTAATCATGATCAAATATTTAAATTGATCACTGTTGTTACTGTTAACTAAAACTATATAAAAAAAATAAAATAAGTTGAAGTACTAAAATCACTAATATATATATATATATATATATATATATATATATATATATATATATATATATATATATATATATATAATATATATAAAGCTAAATAGAAATATAAAAAACGAATAAAACGATGACAAAAGCACATAACAAAATAACTAAAACTTCAAAAAAAAGTTAATTCAAAAGACACTGAAACACTGAACGACTGACAGCTGTATAGTCAAAATGTCCCTAAATTCTCCCTGGAAACTCAAAATGTAATATTTTGAGTCAAGCAAATAAATTAAATATTTTTTTTTTCAAAGCTTGGTCTGCAAATGTCTCTCTTTCAAATGAATGAAAATTATGCTTTTCTTATGTAATGGAAGAATACATGGTGGAAAGAGATGTGTTATAACTAAGAAAAGAACAATTGGATCATTATTGCCTGAATTTCACATTAAAAAAGCTGATGTAAAATCATGCAGTATATAATCCCTGTTCCTTGTTATTTAAACAGCATTGTCTGCTTTGTGGTGAAGACTCTGAAGCTGTTGTTGCTGATGATGAGCACTGACCTCCTTTAGAACTATGGTAAGTTATACAGAGAGTTGTGGTTGCTAAGCACAATGGTATTATTATAATTTCTGAAGAGACAAAAAATGTTAAAGAAAGTTTTAAGAAAGATTTTAAGGATGCAAAGCAATATCTTCTCATTGCTGAAAAGAGCTTCACCTTCATTCGGTGAGATGACATATTCTTGTTATTTAAAATAAAACCACCTGCACCACCACTGTGATTATGACAATATAATTTTAGTATTTCAAATGTTTTTCTTCCTCTTTACTGAGAGTTACCTTTGACTTAAGAGATTGAGACATAACAAGTAAAGATAAGAATTTTACCAACAAGTTTTAGATCGTGTCTCTTTTCAGTGCACTCAAAACTAAATAGTGAGGTAAATTTATTTTACTTAAAAATGTAAAATCCAGTTTAAGGTGGTAGTGTTTTGGAACATATAGTTTATGGAACACTAGTGTAAGATGATTTACCAACTAATGACCAAGCAACAAACTTACTACTAGCCAGTCTAACCAGCTTTTGGTATTTGTTTATTTTATTTTTTTTTTTTTGTATTTTTTTTTTTATACATGCTGGCTAATGGCCAGCAAACCCCCACAAATACCAGCTTAAGCTGGATATTCCAGCAGTGTGCATGCCTGAATCTATTGAAACCTCGTGATGAGCTCATTTTCACCTGCAAGACACATCATCCATTCATCATCCATTCTTCAGAGAACACAAACACACCACTGATTGAAATGTCAGGGCTGAAAACATGAATAAATGTATTTCATGATATCAGATAATTATGGCTCTTCCAGATGTTCTGGTGATATGACTTCAGCGATTTGTAATTTTCAAGCAGTAACCTGATGGATGCCCGCATGTCTTCAAGGAGTGCTGGTAATTCTCCTGTGTCCTGCAGGACAATTCTCCTATGGTTCAGTAAGTGCTAGTTGTGTTCTTAAGCCATGATTTGTTTAGAGAGGAAAGCAGGGGACTTTAAAAAACAGTGCGTGCACAGCAGAGTTGTGATAAAGACATGTAGCCCACATGATGTTAGGGCATCAGGAGGTCAACAAAAGCATTAACCTCTCACCAAGATAACAGATGGGAATGTTTGTTGGCTTCGCATTGCATTTGGAAAAACCTTGTTGATAATGGAAAGTTAGCAGGGAACATTACTGTGCACCGTTGCTTTAAGAGCTACGTTGCCAACATGATGTAAACAGTCTTCAACTGGTCTTAAAAAGTGAAAAAACCATAATAGATGAAATTGGATAAGATAATTTTGAAAGAGTGACAATGTCTGCCTGACACAGTTTTAGTCGAGAGTGAAGACTGCTGATTTTTTTGATCAAAATAACAGACACAAGGCTTCAGTGAAACCCTTTTCTTTTTTCTTTCCCTTTTCTCATCTTTTCAAAACATCCAAGTCGGTTTTCCAGTTCACATTAAAATGGAAACAAGGTTTCACAACCTAAACAAAAGTGTCTTTGCATCAAAGCGTGACTCTGTGTTTTACCATTCATTTAAAGTGTACTGAATGGCAGATCCTGGCAGACAAAGTTCTCAGATCAACATTCACTTCTCTATCACTCATAAAATTTCTCTTGGTTCCGCTTTCTGCTTAAATTAACTGTGTACAAGCGGGTCACTTATTTATTTATTTTTTTCGCCTGTTGTCTGTTGACACATGCTTAAGTAATCAGCACATTAAAAGTGACTTTACTTTAAGTCAGTCTAGGTCAAGTTAGTTAAATAATGTGTCACATTTTATGCAGTTGCAATGTCACAGACATATATATTTTTTATATATGTATATATATATTTAATAGATTAATCGTATTATTTAACTGTACTCTTAAAAATAAAGATTCTTTATTGGCATTGATGTTTCCATGAAGAACAGTTAACATTTATGGAGCATTTCCGTTCCACAAAAGGTTCTTTATAATGGAAAAAGGGTTCTTTAGATTATTAGAATGTTCTTTATATCAAGAAAAACAGTTATTTTAAGAACTGTTCACTGAAAAGTTATTTGGAGAACTTAAAATGTTTTTTATTGGTGTCAACTGCATTGTTCATTGCTCAACTACTGTTAAGCTACTGTTATGAAATAGTGTTAACACTTTATTTCGATATAGTCCACTTTAGACATTCTACAAGTAACTTTGCAAGTACATGTCAACTAACTCTTATTAGTATCCGCCTTATCAGAAGTATTAGTAAAATGTCTATTAGCTTGTAGTTGCAAAGTTACTTATAGTTAGAATGTCTAAAGTGGACTTAACAGTAGTTGAACTTCGTTAAATCATGATTAACTTGTAACTTAAAAAGGTACCATTTCAAAGCAGTTTCCTGGTCTTAAGTCTACCTCTTCCCTTGTTTGACAAGGTGTTTTCAGCTGTGTGTAATGTATCTGGCAGCAGGTTAGTAGAGTTCTTCCTTTACTTCAAGTTCGTCTAATCTAGTATTGCTTTGTCACGTCTGAGAGAACATGCGGAGCAGTTCCCCTAAGAGACAGCTATGCCTCATCCATCTCTTTATCCCTCTCTGGAGAGACCTCTCTCTCTTTGTCTTTCTCAATCTCTCTTACTTCCACATGTATTTCTCACATTGCTTCCTGTGGTATCTTCTGCTTGCACTGGCTTGATTGACATGAATAGATGTCTGTGTTGCCTGTACTAGGAGCCATACTATGACTTTGCAGGGTGAGTGTTACCCTCAGTCAGACACAGAAACAGGCGGAGCATTGGGGGTCCTGTAACCCCTATTTATGCAGGTTAATGTGCAAACAACTCGATGCGGAGAACGCTGTACACACTGGCCTCAGCCTGGCTCACAAATACTCCAGCAAGAGAGCTCAGCCCTGCAACATTACTATTCTATTCTCATTATTCCGACAGTGCCTGCCAAATTGCCTTGTCTTTCAGGATCATTGGACACTGTTCATTTCCAGCACCTGCGACCCAGCGGGTTTTACTTCTCAGCCTCCTTCACACTTCCAGAGTTCCCAAGGCAACGTGGATTTAACCATGTTGGGACATAAGGAAACCATGTTTAAAGAAGGCACAGCGTGAAGGCCACACTCTTTTCACCAAAGGAGCTGTTAGATGTCTCTACTATTTTTTTTTTACTCTGTCTCCAAGAAATAAGCATTTATTCTTCCATTATTAAGAATAAGCATTTGTTATTCCATGTAATTCCTGAAATGAGTTATGATTAAAACTTTTTAATCTTATGTTTAAAGTTTTAATTTACTTCAAAATCAGAATGTTTATTTATAATCTTCATCTTTTTTCTCATTTTTTCCTTCTTTTTTTCGTCATGCAACATCACACTCCAAACGTCTAAAAATGGCTGTACATTTTAATTAAAACACATGATTCAAATTAAATTGTTTCCATATTAACTACTGTTTTATTGAATAACATGTAGTTCTTGAAACTGTGGTTAATTCATGTACTATATTGATAGATTAATACTCCCAGTTTCTGTAAATAATAATAAAAAAAATGTTTAAAAGCAAACAGCTTTGTCATAATTACAGCAGAAATCCTACATATCATATCATATCATATCATATCATATCATATCATATCATATCATATCATATCATATCATGTCATATCATATATCATATCATATCATTATATTGTTCTAAAATATGGATAAACCATAACATTGAAGAAACAGTTGTGCTTTTTTGAGTAGTCTTTTGTTTATGGTAGTATAGGTGTTGTTTTTTTTCGCTGTCCATTTGTCCTTGCTCTGTTTGCGCCTACCAATTTTTTGCATGAGTGAATTGTGAATAGAGAAATGAGTTTGACTTAATTTTATGCTTGAGTTTTCATTTTCATTTCAGAACAAAGTAGGAAACTGTTAAGTTTAGACCTGGCTTGGGTTTAGAGTTATTCATGATAGAATATATATATACATATGTATATATATATATATATATATATATATATATATATATATATATATATATATATATCTATATATTTCAAAAGGTGTGTACTGTCATGCTGGTACTATTCTGAATGTAAAAGGGAAGACTAAGGAGTGTTTTCAGCCACTCTTATGAGAAACCGGGAGGTAAAAATGCATGTCATCAGACCAAATCCTTCAAGTAAAGGGAAAGAGATGTTCAAAGACTTCATTTACATTCTAGAAGCTCCCCATGCACAAAAAATGTCAATCCAGTCCCTCAATCCACTCAGGCCTCAGAATAATTGCTCATAAAGTGCTCCACTATTCTCAGCATGCAGTGCTTCTAGTTCAAGAAGACTGCCATTCAAAAGTCAGAAAAAATTCCAAATGGAAGAATTGGCTTGCTTTCAATTCACGAGTTGAAACTGGAATGGAATTGCTGACACCTGACAGGATGTTGAATTGGAATTTGAATTGAACTGTCAGGAAGAGGAATTTACTGAATACAATTCGGAGAAACTCAACATAGTCACATAACAGAAAAATTTCAAAACAATGAACATAATGAACAAAGATATTCATGAGGTTGGAATAATCATATGTATTTCCTAATATGTCTTTTTTTTCTCTCAACTAATTATATGAACTAATACAAACTGTCAAAACAGCATCACAAACCATCATATTATTATTTTTTTTAATTCTACCTAATATTTTGAGTGCATTTTAGGAAAGTGTTGATCTACAAAATTAAAGTTACATATAATGAAATACATTGATTATTCAAATCAAGTTTCAGAATAAGATGTTCATGAGTAATTCATACTGAAAAATTTATATTATGTATTATGGAAAAGAACATTCACAAAATTTACATTTATAACAGTCCTTAAATTCAAATTTGCTACCTCAACTTAAATTCAAGAATTGAATTGGAACATGTAAGACATTTTCAGTTTAATTCGTGATGGCACACAACCCTGCTGTTGCCATTTCAGGCTTGTTTTTCTCTTGGTTGACTAGAAAATAATGCACAGGTGTTTTTGTTTTGTTTTTATGCCAAAGGCTGGGTTAGAGTCAAACACATCATTATGATTTCTGGCAGTCCTGGCACAATTGCACAACCCATTATGACCACAAAACGATAACTATTCACAAATAAAAAGTAAAATTAAATTTCTTAACAGGAGTTTTCTGCTTTTTCTGGGTTACACTTTGAATTATTGCATCACTGAGTACAATGAAAGTCCTGCAGTAATTGTGCAGAGCGAGTTTGGCAAGATATGAATTAATAAATCTTTCACAACTTTTATGATATATCTGAAGTTTCTACTACTTCTCAGTGTTTAAGGTGATATCATTGCCTTTGCTCTCCCTATAACACAATGTTTCTCTCTCCTATATATCAGTGAATCAAATTATTTATCAGGGGCCATGTTTGACAGAAAGCATAATACCCTCTTTGCTTTAAGTGCAACCGCCTCTGAAAGAGCTATTCTCTACCATCCCTTTCTGAAGAATATTTACCTTTCATCGTTTTACCCTTCACAACCCTCTATTTCTTTTACACCCCAAACTGACAGTTATTGTTGGACTTTCATAAAAGAAAGAAAAGTCTCTGTTCTATGATAGACAATAAAACACAAGCTAATTTCAGGGAGTGTCAGAAAAAGAATGAATGACCAAGTCAGAAAAAGCTTGAGTATTTTGATTATTTGTTTCCTTTTGAACACTGACAGTACACCCTGTCACATCTAAATACTAAGTATATTTTCTGTGTATGTAGCACTGCATTGTCATGTTAACATTATTTAAAGTGCAGCTTTATTGTGTGTAATTGTTCAAGGATGATTTTTCCCTCTTTTTTTTGGCATTTATATCAGATTTCAACCAATATTGCTAATTTACAGCCCAGCTACATAATATCTGATAGAATAAACTTTATGTAATTTCACTGAAGGAACCATATGCGGCAGTGATACGAATATATAATTGAGGTTTTTAAGTAAACATAGTGTGGTGGATTAAGACATCCACATTTAAAAGGAAGGAACTTCACATTTTAGAGAAAGAAATAACTTAAAAGTGAGACTACAGAAGTTATTTTATGAAATTATATATTTTTCTTCATATTATATGTACGTTAGACAAATAAATGCACTTTACAGTAACTGTGCCATCCTAGAAAAAAATTAATTTATAAAATACATTAATTTTTACGTCGCAGTAATATTTCACAATAATAATAGTTATTATATTTTTGGATTAATAAATTTAGCCTTGGTGAGCATATGATATATATTAGACACATTGGTGTAAGATAGATCCTGTTGATAAAGTGAGATTGTGGACCCCCAGAGAAGCATATTTGGGATATACACATCCTTCTAAAAATGTAATAGCTCAGTGATGGTCCAAATATTAACAAACCTTTTGTTTTCAGCAATGCCAAACAAAGTTAAGTCTTTAATCTCTCTAATCTAATATATAAAAATTCTTTGTATGTAGCTGTGGTTGTGTAAGCTGTCAGAAGAGATAAGACTGTAGATATAACATGAAGCATAAGGAAAAAGACAGGACTGTCCCAGATGGTATACCTGATACTGACAGATATTGAGACGCTGATGGATTAGAGGGTGAAATCGGACATGCATTTCAGATTGTGTGACTCCCACACATTCAATATTGAGTAGCTTGGGTTCAGATTGATCATGGATCTTGCTGCTGTCTTTCACAGGTCACTGGATTTCGATGTTCCCCTGAACTCGAAACATACCTGTCTGAATAACATTACAAAGCCCTGGAGCCTCCACTGTCAGTTCTCACTTTCTCAGCCATCAATATGAAACTGATAGATTATTTCACATGTTTATATAATCTTAGAGAGACAAAGTAAACACTTGAAAGTATCTCCTCCAGGACCTGATTACATGAAGGTAAAGTAAGGATGGTGGTGAGATTCCCTGTTGCAAGTGGCACACTTAACGTGGATGGCATTGGTCTTGCTGGATCCTATTTAGGGGGCTCTAGCTTCCATGCCTTTCATGTGAGCTCCTATAAAAGCTGCCAGGAATTTTTTTTTTTTTTACTTTTGATAGTTCTCTGAACATTCTGGAAAAAAAAAACATTTAGAAGGGCTGAGAACATCATTTGAAAGGTGTGATAGGAGTTGATTATATATCTTTTTGTGGCGATCAGCGTTATTAAATAAACATGCGCCTGCCATCCTTCATTTATGACGCCTTATATTTTAAATATGCTATTCTTAGAAGACTCAAACTAATTAACTGATTGACAACCGTAGGCAGCATGAGCAAGAGTTATCAGTGTCACCCTAAAGTGCACTCTTATCCACAGATCTGTGAACTGGTATCTCTCTTAATTCAAGCCATGCTAATGGCTCATTAATATGAGAGTCATGGGGCTGTCAAAGACAAGGCACAGCACAGAGCTAAAGGACACTAATCCCCATTGATTAGAGTTCTCAGATCAAAGGCTTCCAGCACTGTCACTTCACCTCTATTCTCCCCTACCCACTCGCGCCGCAATTAGGAGCCCTCTCAGCATTTCATTAAGATGTTAAAAATACCAAGTCGCCTCCCCCTCAAGGGACCTGAACACTGAGACTCGAAAATCCTCATTTACCATTGTGAGAAACAAACCATGGCATCTCTCTGAACATTTCAGTCAGGTGGAAAACCCCACTCATGCCTGCAATTCACAAAGGCAAATGCAGAGTCCTCAGTTACCCTGGACTCTACTGCACATGCAATGTGTGATAATGAGCTCATCGTCCACCAGGGGTGAAAAAAGTTTATTTAATTTAATTAGGAAGATTTTTTAACCAGTAAAAAAAAAAAAACTTAAGTGGCCTCAGCAGCAATGGATTTAAAAGTAAGTAAGGATTTAAAGTTTAAGTATTTTTGTTAAAAATATACCTTTGACACAGATAAGAAAGAAAACAGGACATTATAGGAAATTATGTTTACATTGGCATGTTAAAAAACACTGCCTCTTATTTATTTCTCTTTTTATAAATATCAGTTAAAGCATATTGTCATATTGTGTGTGTGTGTGTGTGTGTGTGTGTCCTGGTGTTCCCCATGTTATAGAGATAGTATAACAACAGTCATTTTTGAACTAGTGGGGACATAGTTTTGGTCCCCATGAGGAAACAAGCTTATAAATCCTATACAGAATGATCGTTTTTGAAAATCTTTAGGGGTAGGGTTAGGGAAATGGGATTGAAATTCCAGTTTGTACAGTATAAAAATCATTACATCTACAGAATGTCCCCAGAAAACATGGAAATGCAACATGTGTATGTTTGTGTGTGGAAGAAATACAGCTGGGAGAGATATATTAGGTCCCACATAATGTTTTATCTTACCTTAAGTGCCAGTGCTGATGCTCTTCCTGTCTCACAACACAGAAGGATAATCTGCGCCTGGAAGAAAGAGGAAGCATATGACTGAACTGAGCCATACATATGCATTCATACACACTCCCAGCAGGCATTCATAAATTTACTTGTGAACACAAAACACATCAATGAAACAATCATATGGCAAGGTTTTTTGTTTTGTTTTGTTTTTTTGTTTAGTTGGGTTCTGCAGACCCTGAGATCTCAAATCTCAAACCCCCCGAATTGTAAACAAAAATCTTAATAAACAATAAATTATATATTATATGATATTATGAAATATTATATAATATTATGAAACCCTCTTGTTCAAATACACTGATTCATTTAATAATGAAACAAGCGACTGTATTTTTCAGTGAGTCATTGAATCATTCACTCAACTGATTTGTTCAAAAACAGTTTTAATGCAGGAATGAAACACTGATGTGGGACAAGTCCTCTCCAAAAATCAGCCCAAATTGTCCCCCTCATTTTTTTTTTTTTGAAGAGAGAAAAAAGAGTCTTGAAGCACACGTCAATGTCAAAATGATTGAGATTGCCAGTCAAATCAAAGAAGGTGGGCTTTACTCTTTAAGAAGCTGGACATGAAATCCAGTGCACCTCTTCAGTTTTAATGGTTAAAGAATGTGAGATAAGCTGTAAGTAGATAAACACTTCAAATTTGACAATCGTGTTATGATAGAAATTACCAATAGTAATACACAGTGATGTAAACAACTTAACTTTTTTATTGGTCATATTTCAGTGTTTTGAATTGAAAATAACCTTTATCATTATCTTTTAAGTAATTAGTGTAATTTGTAATTGAATGTGACTAGACAAGAAACATTAACAAAGCCGTTTTCAACATAAGATTAAGTGAATGTTTGCATATATAAAGATTATTTTATTATTATTTTTTTTTTTTGCAGATAGTTCAAATGGATTATTTTTTACTGTTTTTCTTAATTCCCTGCTTATTTCAAACTATATTCCTTAATCTAAACAAAGTAGATGGTACTATTATGTTAAAAATGTAAGTTACTCAAATTCTTGTTTATTGAACTGCTGTATAGGCTAGGAGCATTTCTACTGATTTGATCAAAAGCTATTTTCTCATCAGTGTTTCCATAGTCTTTGTATTTGTTCCTAAGGGAGACATGTTGTTGACCAAAATAAAGCCAATTTATTTCCGGCTTCACTTGTCAGCAGTGAGGTTGAACAAATGTGAAAGATTATGATATTTCATTTTCTTTCTGGCCGCAACATGATGTCATTACAGGGATTGCTTTAGGGTAGACTGGGGGTTTAACACTGTTCTGGAGGAATGTAAATTAAGTGTATACACCTACCATTTCAGAACTGATTTGAATATTTAGTCCTCTATGCAAACAATTCAGTATTTGTGTAATGTAAAAAAATAAAAAATAATGAAAAAAATATAAATAAATAATAATATACAAATAATGCTGTGTCTCTTCCCTCAGAGGCAAAACTACTGAGGCATTTTGGGAAAAGCAAGTAAGCAAACTTTATAAATGTAAATAACTTCCCAGAGAGCAGAGGATGCAGGAAGAAGGCCGAACAAAAATAGTGCTGCGTAGACACAAAAAAATAAATAAATGCATCCACAAAATGAATACATGAATAAAACAGAGCATGCCCTAAACAAACATACTCTATCCATTCAACCGTAGGCCAAACAATTTATGTGAACCAACAGCTTTCCAGTTCTGACAGATGTCGGTGCTCATTTTCTGGCTCAACTTCCATCACTACTCACAACATGTGAAGTGCTACAATCAACAGTGTGGCCAGTTCACTTGCAGTAGCTTTTCAATCCTTTTGCTCGTAAAAAGAAATACAAAAAAATCAAGAAGGACCAGTATGAAACTTTAGCTTTGAAACTTTTTTTTTAGTTTTTCCGTATGATTCATGGGGCTCACTGTATGCTGCAGCCCAAACATGACAAAAGTCCAGTGCCTCACACCCAGTCCCTGCGCTGGAAGTTATGTCAGTGAACCATCAGAGAAGGATCACCATGGCACCAGTTCTCTGTGAATCACAGCAGACTCACTGTAATTTGATATCTTTCGGAAGATCCCATTTCCAATGTGTTGATGCAGCAGATAGATTCCCATACTGAAACCATGTCAGAATTCTTAAGTTAAATTATGTTTATTTTTATCGTCCTGCAGTATTTTGATTGGTGCAGAAAGTTACAGGTAATCAGATGAGAGCATTTGTCATTCAATTTGACAAACTGAACTTAGTTCAGCCAATATAGTTCTGTCTGTCTGTCTGTTTCCAGAATTAGCTTTAGGTTTCATAATGTTCTCATCTTATTATCTAAAATAAATTAAAGGGTGCCATTTTTGTCTTCTTTTTTCATGCTGAATTGTGACGTCTTACATCTCAATAACTAACAAGGTCACTAGCAAGATAAATATTACAGTTTTATGGGAATGCAAGTTTTCTTTACTCAATTAAGTATACAATTTATTCAAATTGATGTACATTAAATTAAGTCAGCTAAAAAGTGAGGATTAACACATTTGTTAGGTTTTACAGTGATTAATCGAGTATTGACTCTTGTATAAGTGTCATTGCTTAAATATTCCACAGCAAAAATATGTTAATGAAAATGGCACATGTTGTTCATATTGCCCTAATTGTGTTTTCAGAAGTGAAAAATGATTTGCATATGGAATGGTGATGTTCAATTAAATCTGATTAATTGCTTGTCTTGGAATTAAAAATGAAAATGCAGTTTTGCTCAATGAGTTAAAGAAAAGGGTGAATTCTCAGTGCCCATTGCGCAATGATTTATGAATCCTTCTGTATTTAAATATTAGATTTTAGAAGTCATCTTTTTGTGTAGTTGTGCCATGGTTCTTTTCTGTTTGTAATTGACATGTCATTTAATTGTGCCCTTAGCCTTACTCTGTTTGGACAGCAAACTTACTTTACTTTGGTTAGTAAGTCTTATGGTTAGAAATGATTAATGGAATTGTCCTCTGTGCCTTTACTGTATATAGATGATTAAATAATAATGAAGTTATGAGAATGAAATTGAATCATCAGAGCAGCAAATTCAACAGGTTTAACAATGTCTTTTGTTGCATTCTGGTATTTGATTAATCTATCGTCACACCCTCCCATTTAGAAAGGTCTCCAGCAAAAATGCCAGAATCAGCGTTCTGTCTGCAACCATTGATAAAACCTGTCAAATTATAATTAATATTACTTTCATGGCTTGGGTTTTTATGATTGACCCTTCTGATAATGAATTTTATTCACCAGCTAGAGGCTGTGAATAAGGAATATGTTTCCTGTGTAAGACAGTGGGTAATATTCATCTTCCTGCACTCTCTTTAATCCAACACAACGGATCACAGGATTTTCATTTCTCATTAACTGCCAATTCCTTGTTAAAATGGTGTTGTGTATTGAATGAGGAAAAACTTCCCAAACGCCACATAATCCAAAATCAATGCTTATACTGAAAAAAGTAACAAAATAATATAAAATAAAATACACATGCATACACCTGCCCTTCTGTTTGATGAAGTCAAAGAGTTTTTATGTGTTGAGCAATGAAATTTCACTTGCTATCTTTAGCCTGGTAGAAAAGCAGACAATGTTGAAAAGAGCTTTCATCCTGGAAGCTGGATTACTTTTTTCCCTTTTGCTAAGGCCTCAGGATCTTTTTGGAGTGCTTTTATCTTTAACGTTTTTCTGAAATGTGAGACTGAGGTGAAGTAGCGCCCTTTGCAAAGTGTCAGCCTTCACCTGGTGAAGCTATGACATCAAAGAAAGCTAAAATGGTTTTAAACTTAAACCTGAAAAGTCGAAAGCAAAAAGTTTTGACCTGCTCTTTGCATACTGACGAGAGTGCACTATTCAGTGTAACATGTAAGAACAGAGCAAGCTTCGTGAGTACACAGGCTTATTCTGTTCTTCCACTGCATTCATCAGAAAAGCTCCCATCAAAAGAGTATAAAATGGCCTGGGAGTCTAAAAATAATGTGCATGGGTTTGCAGTATCTTATTAAAAGCAATTTTATGCCTTGTGGCTTAAACAACATCTGCATTTCTGTCTAAGGAGGTCAGAAACCCTCTTCCATCATGCATCACATAATTTGAATACAGAAAACCACAAGTGTGGTTTTATCTCTAACAATTCAGCAGACACCAAATCTGATACTCATTCCTTTATTCAAATTAAAATAATATTGTAATAGTTTAACTCCATCAGGCACTCAGGATTTGTTATTATGCAGAAAATTAATAATCTAGAGCAGTGTCCTAGGCCCACCCAGATTGACAGCTTGCCCACCCAGTCAGATCCATCATTAATGGAAATACATATATTTTTTTTAATAATACAATTTCAACATTCAGATTCTTCATTAATTACTTTACATGTGATTTGTGTTGCCATGCTATTAATTTGAACTATATAATTATAATATGCTAATTAGTATCTTCAGGTACGTTGCTATAGTAGTGTAACCTACATTCTTCGCAACAATAGCTGGCTGTCTGGATTCCAACTAGCAGCTCTCTTGAATGTTTATAATAAAAACAGCAATCTATACTCACAGAACTTACGACGAAGCCTATTTGCATTGAATTATAGCAATGGATTTTCTAGATTGTACATAAAAACTGCAGAATAATAGTATATTGGTGATCACTTTTTTTCTCTTTTTCTGGCAATCACTCTAGTGCACATGCGTTTGCGGACAGCGTCAAAGGTTTCTACTTTCAATATGTTTTTGCAGTGTTGAACAATGTAGCCAATCACAGACATGTCTGTTGATTTCTTGAACACAATAGCCTATCAGTTAATGCACAATTAAATGCACAAAAATCCTCTCATTATAAAAAAAAGAAGAAAAAAAGAGAAGATTATACGATGTGTAAATAAGAGATTAATTTTGCAGTGTAGTGAGATTTCTTGATTATAACGGAACTTTGTGAAATTGCGATGAACTGAAGTGAGTGCATGGCTGATTTTAACGTGATGGTAAGGGGAGCACTCTTTGCACACTTTCTAGGCTATAGGCCATAGCTATATATAATCCATATTTGAATAAAGGGTTTATCTTTAGTGGTGCAAAGAGGACCGACAGCCACGCACACACTGTAAAGTTTCACGAATCTGCACATACGCTACGTACTATTCAGTTTCTAAACTGCAGTGATGATTAAAAATATAATGTGTCCAAATATGTGTGTTTTAAACAATGTAAATGCATACTAATAATAAGAAAAAAATATTGTGAATTATTTCTATTGAATCAAATGTATTATTCATATCAAAATATAAAAATACTGTTGCAATTATTTGTAAAAGTAATGACTTGTAGATCTTGCAAGTCTCTCATTTACTGTACTTGCTATTCTTGTTATGGTGGTGTTTCGAGCCGTTGCTTATACACATTTGCACTTAGAGCACCTTAACTAATGAAGCAGTGAATTTGTTTCTGTAACCGGGCATGCAATTTTGACTTGATGCATTTTTGCCAAGCGGCAGCCTTCCGGTCTCTCAAAACCAACACAGAAGTAACTTAAACTGCAATTCATCGACTGGCTGCTAGAGACTGGTTCCAAAAGGGAGTTAATCCCATAGACCCCCAATGTTGATGTCCGGCTCTGCCCACTTAAGGCTTAAAAAATGAGATTTGTTCAAGATGCATCGGTGCTGTGTAGACCGATTAGCGTATGACATCAGTCATGCAGTAACGACTAATGCTAAAGCTTCCGGTTTGCCAGTACGTGGGAAAGGAGACGAGAGGCCGTTTTTTTTTAATGGATGTCAACGGAGGAGAGGCTTCACTACGCTGAATAAACAGCTTTTTAGAGGAAACAGCTTATCATTTAATGAATCAACAGCCTATCAGTTAATCTCCAACATGTTTTACACTAAGCAATACTTTTAGATTGAGCTATTTGTAGTTTACACCGAATGTTTTTTTTTTTTTGTTGTTTTTTTTGGTTTATAAGAGAAGTCACTGACTTTTTGCGACAGGTGGGATACAGCTTATGTCATTTCTCATTCATTCCTATGGTATCGGTAAATGGTGATTGAGTGTTGCACAACTCTGACTGAAATTCAATGATGTCAAGGCTGTAATGTGATTGGTTATTAAGGCACACATGATCCAAGTTGACCATTAAACTTTCTCCAATAGTATCTAATTCAGACCCTCTCATCTCCCTATAGTAAGACGATCTCTGGACTCTTTAAGCATTTGAATCACTCTTGCGGTACTTTGATGTCATACGCCGATCGGTCTGCACAGCACCGATGCATCCTGAGCAGAGACTGTATAAAAACATGGACGTAGTGTCCATGACGTCACCCATAGGTTTCTGAAGAGCATTTTTGAAGTCCAAAGTGGGTGAAGCTGGCCATCACCATCTTGGCAGCGCGTCACTCCCGGATAATCGAAAAAGGACAAAGAGGCGGGACGAGGGTGGAACTGGTTGCTGAAACCACACCTGCCTAGCTTGACGGTGGTGACAGCAGCTGCAATCCACCTGTCACTTAAGTGGCCATGCCCTTATTTATGCAGAACTTTAAGACTTAATATAATTTCAATGGATGTGTTATAAAAAAAATTCACCTCCCTCAGAGCTGTCATGAAGGGCAAAATTAGCTATACAGACCAAAACCACATTTGTACCAGGCTGTAAACTTTTTTTTCTTTTTCTGCTACAAGTTGGGGATTTTAACATGGTGGGTCTATGGGAATGACTCCCTTTTGGAGCCAATTTCTAGTGCCCAGTCGATGAATTGCAGTCACTTCCATGTTGGTTTTAAGAGAGAGACCAGAAGGTTGCCGCCTGATCTCGAACAAGCCTATGCTCTTCAGAAACCTACGGGTGACGTCACGGACACTACGTCCATGTTTTTATACAGTAGGCTCGTTTGAGATGAGCAAAATCTGTGCATAACCGATCACCGGAGATCACCGCAAGATGCATGCCAGTTAGAAATGTGTCCGAGGGCAGTCCACCTTGCTCTGATGTCACGCTGATGAATGCCAAAAATCTCTTGCTACAGCGAGTCGGCTGTGCAGGCAAGTGCAGTTGCTCTCCCCCAGCTGCGCTGACAAAAAGCACAATGGGAAACGACTTGCTGACAACAAAGCTTAATGCTCATTGGTTCAAACAGCCGTGATGTTGCTTTCTCTTCTAAAATGGTTAATTTTTTTTATCTGATATCATGTAATTATGTGTTTAAATTATGCATGAATATTCCCAAACTCTATGACATTGCAATCTCTGTGTGAGATATGTGATGGTCATATTTAAAAAAAAATCCAAAACATCTCAGTTTTGAGCATAGTATTGAGAATATAACCAATGTGAGAAGTTTCCCTTGCAGCAGAATCATTTATCAAAATAAATATTGATATTAATCAAATCATGTCATTATGTCGCTCACACAATACTTGAGTTTGTATTCAAAGAAATGTCAGTGAGGCTTGAACTGAAATGTTTGACCAACAGAATATGCAAGGAGAGCTACTCAGAGTTAGTAAGATCCCTAAAGAAACTTACAGAGGAATGAAAATGTAAGCAAAAAGCCTGACACAGATTTCCATCAGGTCGGCACAAAGCAAGAGAAACTGTGAGAAAACCGTAACCTATCATCTTCAGTCAATCTCTATTTTGTTATTGCAGTTGTTATTGCATTTGGATGGTCTCTAGAGAGGTGAACTATAACTTTACATTCTGGGATTAAAAAGTCAAGTTTAAGCAGGATCAGTTTTATTTTGGCTGCTGTGAGATGATTTATTTTAGGCTGAAAAAGAGCTGGGCATCAGGTGCAGTTTCTGCTGCATATATTCTGCTCATTAATATAGACAGGCTGTTTAACAAAAAATACAGAGCAAAATTTGCTGTAAACATGGCTTGAGGAAACCATTGATGCACACAGATATTATCAGTGTGGGTAGCAAAGAGGAAAAGCAAGCACAAATAATCTTCTTTACCATGAAGTGTTCAGATAGTTGCGTAAAACGCAAGTCCTGCTCTACCTTAGAACATTGGATGCACATGGCCTTAGGACTACCAGACACTTTGGTGAATGCTAATTAAAAACTATGAAACGATCAATTGAATGGCTCTGTGCTCTTTTAAAGTGCATAGAGAAGCAATGGGATGCCAGATTTGTACTGACACAGCAACCTCTCCTCTCTCCTTCTTTATGCCCTGCTCCACTCTTCTTTTTCTCTTGCTCGCTTCTCCACAACCTCTGCCTTTCACAACTCTCCTTTCTGTCTTCATGGCTTTCTCCTTTCAGTCTCCCTTGCCTTTGGTTTCTGGTTGTGCAAAGCTGTTTTTATAGTGTTTTGTGATGGAGCCTTTGAAAAGCAACTCCCCAGAGCTCTCTGGGGTCTGACTGCACGATAACAGATTTTGGAACTGCGTCTTATAAGAGCCTGGAAAATGAAGGATAGCAACCCAGTGTTCTTTGCTTGGACTGTGAGGTTCTGGCATCAGTTCTGTAAGTCCCCTGCGGTTCCACTTCAAAGAGTCATACATGAGGAGAAGAGTGTCTAACTTATCTTCTAAGAGTAAGGACAAGCTCAATAGTTACACAGTGTGCTCTCCCCAGTACTGGGCAGTTACTAACTAAAGGTAGTGACACTTCACATTTTTCAGTACTGTGACAGTAGTTTTCAAAATAACATACTGTAGTGACAAGCTACTTTTCCCAGTAGTACAATAAAGAATTCAAATTAATTATATTGCATATGCTACTTCACAGTCAGCAAGCTTAAGGAATCTCCTAAATTATCCTCTGATTGATTCAGTGAATGAAAACATTATGTTTAATAACCACATTGTGTATATTACTGCCATATGGACTTTACAGTTAACAGAATACTTCCAGAATGTAACATTTAAAAAAACAAATGCATTTTCTGTGAAGCTGCTTTAAAACAGTAAGTAGTGTGAAAATCACTGTACAAATAAACTTGAACTGAAATGAATTCTATTAAATTAGTTCATTCTAAATTATTATTGCTCCTAAATGTATTAGAAACTTCAAATGATACAGTTCACTCTGACGGTTCTGATTCAGTCTAGTGAATCAGTTCATTCTGAACGAACTGAAGAATTGGTTTGCTCTAATCGGTTCTCTTTATTCTCTAATTTGCGTTGTACGAATCTGTTGACACAACGATTCTTCCTGGTTTATATTTGTGAATAGCTCACACTAAAAAGTCCTTTCTTTCATATACAACATTAGGAAATCTGAATAATTTGTTTAATTGTTTATTTAAAAGCATATTTTCCTCTTTAAGTAGTTCAAATTTAGTCAATTTCAATTGTTAGTAGCATATAGTGTAACCACTTTTTCAAAAAGGTTGCTAGATTGCAGTTTAACTGTATTCAAATTAGTCAGTACAGGTGATTTGGGAACATTACAGTATGTAACATTTTTGCTATTCCAAATGCTGAAACTATAAACAATATTGGTTCATAGGTCCTCTGTGATAAATGATGCCAAATGTGTGAATGTGAGACCTGTGTTAATTCATACTTTCTCAGGATGTAGTTGCAGTAGTAGCTGTCTATCTCCTCTGAGAAACCTATAAGAATTCAGTTTTCTGACTGCAGTCATCACTTTCACAAGCGCGCACACACACAGACACACATCTAGTTACTCAATGGGCTTGAAAAACTGTCACAACTGTCACAAGCTGTCTTCGGACTTAGTACTTATACAAGGTTGTCTCCTTGGAGGAAGACGGAGAGATAGGCATAACTTAATTCATTTTTACACAGACTCAAAGTCTAAGTGACAGGCAAAATTCAGCCCAAAAACAACCCTGGATCATGATCATTTGCAGCACACATCTTTCTGTTCTTCTTGCAGTAAGAGTGCATTAAATAGTGCCTATACCAAATACTCCATCACACAAGACTCAATGTTGCATAAGGTGATTAATAATGTTATCTGCTCCTCCAGTTGCTGTTGTCCTCTTTGATAAATTATGGATATTGCCATATGTGGGATGAACAAATATAGCTCAAGTAAGGCTGAGCCAGTCACACCAATTACCATCTCATCCTAGATGAGAAAATCACCAAATCATGTGGCATCCTGTTTTGAAATGTCCATCATGGACAAGCGTAGTTCATCAGGAGGGTTCTCAATATTTCACTTGAATTTAGTTGGTCAGCAGTGAGTTGGGCTGGTTTGAGAAAATCAGACAGACAGAGTCACTGCTGGCCTCAAGACATTCACACTCTGGTATGTGATGGGGGATCTATTGGCCCACTTTTGTGCTGGAAAGTGGATCATAGGAGGTTGTTGAGCTGGAGCTTCCTCTCAGTGACTAACAGTATAAACTTGTGTAAGTGCATAAGCTCTGGCCCATGAGATCCGCTCTTCTGAACCACTAGACCCAATCTTTAGAAATCTTGACCCAAAACCCTAAAGATTTTGACTCCAAACACTAAGCCAGCAACTTAGATTCCACTGAGGTGCCGGCGACTGAGGTGCCCTTGAGCAAGGCACCGAACCCCCAACTGCTCCCCGGGCGCCGCAGCATAAATGGCTGCCCACTGCTCTGGGTGTGTGTTCACGGTGTGTGTGCACGAATTCTGAGTATGGGTCACCATACTTGGCTGTACTGTATGTCACGTCACGTCACTTTCCTGCAGAGTTTAGCTCTAACCCTAATCAAAAACACCTGAGCATGCTAATCAATGTCTTCAGGATCATTAAAAAATCACAGGTAAGTTGATTTTGAGTTTTATCAGGGTTGGAGCTAAACTCTGCAGCAGATTGGCCCTCTAGGGCAAGATTTGAGGAACCCTGCCATACAGTATATGCAGGGGCAGATTTAACCAATAAGCAAGGTAAGCGGCTGCTTAGGGCCCCAGGGATTCAGGGGGCTTTGATAATGATGAAACATGTTTGGCAAACTATCTGGAAAGCTTCAAATGTTTATATTTACAGAATGTTTTGCAGCATTATGCAATGTAACAAGTCACAGACATATCTGTTGATTTTCTGAACGCGAGGTATTTAATAAGAATCCACTCACTGCTCAAAACCCTGAGCTTTAGTCAAGTGATGAGCTCTTTAAGTTCATGAATCCTCTCATTAAGTGTAGTAAATAACTGTAGGCAACTGGTACCTGGGGGCCCCCCTCGGTAGAAATTGTGTTCTGCCGGGGCAAGGGCGTCATGCACTGGGACACCTGGGATCATGTGGTGGTGGTGGTGAGCTCCCCTATTCGCTATACGTAATAAAACTATACTATATACTGTCTAGTCTACTCTTTTATTAATACTGAGGTTTTGGACATACTACTCTCTTCACATACTTTTTCTCACAAGGATGCGCTGTTTTCTTTCAAATCAAAGCTTAAATACATGTAGAAAGCGTATACTTGTGGTGCGGCTGAGACAGAAGAGTGTAAGCTGAAGACGAACAAAGCTTTTACAGGTTTCGAACGACATGGGGGTAAGTGATTAATGACAACATTTTCATTTTGGGGTTGAGTATCCCTTTAAGTATACACAACTTAAGTATACAAATCTCTCCAGAATTAGTACACCACGCAGGTAATTCTCACCTACTCTTTTACGAATATCAAAGATTCATACATACTTATTCGTTCACCTAGTGTTTTTTGCCTGCTATATAGTAGGCAAGTATGCGGTTTTGCACGCAGTGAGCTATTCACTCTTAACAACACAGTGTCATTCTGCAACAAAACACCAATACCGTGCTGTTCATAGACACCACGGTTGATTCATCTTTGTTCTCACTTGGAAATATTTTCATTGCTGAGCCAAAAATATACAAGGTAAATGACAGTATTGTGTTTAAAATGTAAGCAATATTAACTTTGCATTTACTGAATTGCTATATAAAAGCACTTATACTCACTCGAAATTGTATTGTTCTTGAATATCGCACCGCTGATTACCGAAGGTGACCGTTCTTGTTGGCAATACAAATTATAACAGCATCAGATAGTTAGTGGTTATGGTTGTGCATTAAATTAAATTTGCTGTCGGTTTTATGACATGTTTTAAAATGGTTCCTTTAAACCAAATGTTTCAACTAAAGATTTACACTGTACATCAACTGGTGACCCAAATGCATCTTGGTTACCGTTTACAAAATGACAGATCAATTTTGTGCTTCAAAATACTGCATTTGATGGGTGCATGGCTTTTGATGTTAAAAACAAAAGATAGGGAAAGCGTTTTCAATTATTATTATTTTTATTTAATTATTTGCATTCAGCAATGCTACCTGCGATTCAAATTTCAGAACCAAGCAAGCTCTTTTGTTACAACACACTTGCAAGACTATCAATCATCTCAGTAAGAGATAATTCTAACATCGGTCCCTTAAACATAGATCACAAGCTCAAAGATCTTTTTTATTTTTTCTTTCCCCATCTACACTATCTTTTAAAAAGCATCAGAAAATGTGCAAGGTCACCTATCTCTTTGTGCAGTAATTTCTTAGGGGCGTTTTTAATTGCCAGACCACCATCTGATAGTGAAACACTGGAGAGTAGCTCAGTGAGATAACACTGTCTGTCTTCCTACAGGGGTGGGTCACATAAATATGCTCTCCTCTCCGATCAGCTCTTCATTAAAGACTGAATAATGTCAAACTGCTGATGAGACCTTATTTGCATCTCCACATTGATTCTAGTCAGCTCCTTTGTTTCAGCCAGAACAAGAGGGTGCAACAGCTTAGTAGCAGTAACAAAGGCAGACCCTAAAAAAAAAAAAAAAAGACAAGACAAGACAAGACCCCTGTGCTTGTGTGTGCATTGTACAGTGATCGCTGGTATCACGGCCTGTTACTTTGGTATATCATCCATCATGCTTGGTTTGGCATGAAAGTATAAGGACCACATTAATCTATTTTTAGAAATTTAAATGAGGAGGATACTTTGTCATGCCCAACTAAATCCGTGGGCACAGTTGATGTTTAAAGCAATGGATTACTTCAGCTGGAAGTCATTTGCAGCTAAGGTCAAAAGTAATCGAAAGTCATTTTTACTGGAGGCTGTTTTCCATGTGTAAAATACTGCATGCTCAACTCCAGATGAGGATTGGCCACTCACCAAAATCCCCATGAAAACGCCACCCACAAAGCTCACCAAAATATAGGACTATCACAGAAATAAAAAATGCAAATAAAGATCATCCAGCCAACTGATCTTCAAGCATATTTCAGGAATATTATTACCTGCCATAAATACATTTATAAACAGGTTGAGATTTGCAGTAGGAGTCAAAATTATGAGAGAAAGCCGTTAACAGTGGTTGTCTGCTATAATAATGTCACAGAAAATCCCTTATTAGTAACAGAAACACTTTTCATTATTCCGAATTTTTAAGCAGAAGTGCCAGGCAGAGAAAGAAAACTTTTTTTAGTTCCCCTGGAGTGAATTTCAATCATTTCACATTTTTGAATCTGTCCTGTTTCTTTTCAGGTCTGTTGCTGGGATGTAATGGTGAGTGATTGAGCCCTTTCCAGTGTAATTTGACCATAATGGCTTGTTCATTGGCTTTCTCAGCAACAGCGATTTTCAAGCATCCAAACAGGAAATTCATACTGGACAATGGAAAGGCAAATAAGCAGAAATTCACACTCTATTAACCTCCTGTGGTATATGTGTTTTAATATGTATGCTTATAGACCACACCTGGATGATTTTCGAACTAGTAGAAAAACAGGCTCTCCTGAACTAATAGGAAAAAAAAAAAAAAAAAAAAAAAAATACAATGGGGGCTTGTACAGATCTTGGCTTCTGAATATTCAAGGACATTTACTCCCCATTTTAAGCACATTGTCTCTCTCATTCTCTTGAATGCTTAAATATGGTGCCAACAACTGACTTCCGAATGTTTCATTTTCTTCTAGCTTGATTAATAGGGTAGTTAAGGTAATGGAAAAAAGACTGTTTAGAACATTTCCTAGCAGTCAGTTATTTCTCAGTGAGAGTAACGGTTCAAATATTACAAAATTTGTCAGTGCCACCGTGGTGTAATTGCAAGTTTTGCAATGCGAGAACCAAAATCTACCATAGAAAATAGATTATTGGAGTTCTTGCAGATATCTGTACATTTCTTAAATTTGCAGAGCACAATGTAATCGGAAATTGTCACCCTTTCTCCTTGGTTGAGCTCACATGTTAAACCAAATAAAATGACTCAAGAGAAATACAAATTGTCAATTTTCACCATAACCGAATGACCAGGAGTAAAGACATGATGCATATCGCCGCTTACCGCTGATGCTTTATAAACATCCCCACAAAATGCCATTGCATAAAAGCTCTCAAGGATAAGCCCTTTTCCCATCTAAACTAACGGTGTTAGCTCAACCTGATTTAAAGTGAACCCAAGTCGGATTTTCCACCACCGCCTATGCATCATGCTCACTGAGGGTTGAAAACATAATGGCCATTTAGTTGACAGATCTCAATGAGATTATGAGGAAAAAGTGGAGGAAGTGTGAGCAGACTCAAGGCTTTTCCCGAACAGGCACATACCAGCTTAGGCTCCGTAATAAGATCTGAAAGCGCTGATGCAGATTAAATGCTCAACATCAGTCACAGGTAGGCAGGGCAGCGCTGGGTTTACACTCACCTGTCAATGCCTATCAAGCTCTATCAAGGACATGGATATAAGTCAGTGCCTCGAGGCAAAGAACGCGACGCCGAATGCTAAAAGCAGGTACCTGTTCAATCTGTTATCGTAAGGCTACTTGGCAGACCTGAGACAAATATGTAAGCATGCTCAGCTGTAAAGGTCCATTACTTGTGACACTGGGAAGCCATTCATAAGATTAAACTGCTGAAAAGTTGCACTCTCTCAATGCATAGTAACAAGCCAACTGAGACTGATGGTGTATTAGTGTGGACCTTTCGGTTTTCACCAGGTTTGACACCTTTACTGTAAAGCCATTATTTAATTTATGATTACTGAGCTAACTTTAAAGTTATTATCCCATTTGCTATATTAAAAGCTGATATGCAGAAAGGCAGAAGGAGTGGGCCACAACAAATTTGTCATATTTATTTAGGCAGCAGCTATTTTCTCTAAAAGAGGGCAGATGCTTTTTGCACTAAGTGTTCTAGGAGTAATGTACAAGAGAAATGGAGAAAAAAGCCTCGCCATCAAGATTGGTTATTCACAATTTTAAACAGACACTAGCTGTTCAGTGTCAAAGAGGACTAGAATTTATTTTGGTATGTGGCTTGTTTTTATATTAGCTTATTTAAAGACATCTAAGTGGCATCATTATGCTGGGCTTTTTTAAGCACAAAAAAAGCACTGGGATCAATGATTTTCTGTTTCAACAAGTATGTTATTACCTCAGAGATTCCTTAGGTGAAAAATGCTTCAAAACAATAGAAAATGAAGAATGAGCAACTGCAGTATTTTTTATTTATTTATTTTTACATGTTCATTATTAATGAAGTCATTGATGAAAGACCGGTTTGAAAATCGCGTTGTTATTTTTAAACATTTTTTAATTAATTATTATTATTAATTTTTTTTAAAGAACGTACACCAGAAGTACAATGATAAGAGTCAATTTGCATTGTTTTTATGTCTGTTGTGAGCTGTAATGACTTTGCTAATAAGGAGCAGCAAATGCCCCAGTGGCTGGTCAGAGAGTGTTTTGTCATGAAATATTCATATTCACATAACGCTATTCCAACACTTTGACCCGTTTTCCAGAATACACATTAAATAGCAAAATCATGTTCAGTGTTTATAATCCAGCACTTTAAGCTTAAGCTTTAAATACACTATATATATATATATATATATATATATATATATATATATATATATAATATATAGATATATCTATATGTATATTATAATACACACACAAACACACACACACACACACACACACACACACACACAGAGTAACTAATAAACCACTTCTTTTCAACCCTTTTATTCGCAGAGCTCACAGAATCTACTGGCACACTTAATGCATCAACAAAAGGAGGAGAACAAACTAAGAAAATATGATGTCCATCTCAAAATACAGTGTTGATTTGGTCCATGTGGGAATGCTGTGACTCCCTAATGCTGTGTCAGTGAGATTGAATTCTTTTTGAACTGATAGCATTTTTCTAGTACAGTATCAGCAGTTCTCTGTTGATGGCAAATGCCAAAAACAGCAATAACAATAAAACATACCTTTTCTTTTCTGCTTTGGCACTCAGGTCAAGAGTACAGGAGATGGTTTATTCAGACAGCTTGAGACCCTCCTACACCTTACCTCCATTTGAATGAGGCTTTTCAGCTGTAATCTCTGGTAAAATACATGCATGCAGTCATTTTTCATTATGGATATTTGTGAGCCAATTGACACATTTGAAATCTGTCTTTAATGCAAAAAGTGCTTTGTGTGTGTGTGTGTTTGCGACCCAATTTAAAGAATTAGAGTTCACCCAGTAATAAAAGTCCTCTCATCATTTACTCAACCTCATGTTGTATGATTTTCTTTTCTTTTTCCATGGAGCGTCGAAAGATATATCAGACAGAATCTTTATACTGTTCTTTTATCAACAACAAACACACAAAGATAAATAAATACTTTTGTCCAACAAAGATTCAATAAAAGAAACAAAAACTATAGTTAAAGAAATAATCAAAAAAAAAAATCAAAATCAAAAATAAAGACATAATGTAACAAAATAATTTTATTTCAAATACGCTCTCTAAAATTTTGTATTAAAGACTCAACACTTTCAACACTGATAATAAAATGTTACTTGGACACAAATTAGCAGGTTAGAATGATTCTAAAGGATGTGACACTAACGTCTGGAGAAATGGCTTCTGAAAATTCAGCTTTGCCATCACAGGAATAAATACATTTTAAAATGTAATGATAAAAATATGAAACTTTTGAATGGTACTAACTCAAACATCTCCTTTTTTCCACAAAACCGAAATTCATACAGTTTTGAAACAAACAATGAATGAAATGATGGCAGAAAGTTGTGTGTGAGTATTAAACCGTTATGTAAGCTCAGTGAGAGACTGATGAAGATGATGAGAGCATATGGAATGATGGTAAGTTTGGCCTGCCTGCTGGCCACACCTGCTCTTCCTTAGCCCAGCATTGCTGCCTTAACGCCTCCTCACGCTGCTGTAGAGCCTACGGCCATCATCAGAATCTATCATGTGGACAGAATTGCTGACCAGCTATTACTTCTCTGCAGTTGCCATAAAACCAGGCAATTAAATGCTATTGGCCTATTCTGCTCTGTCTTAAACCAGTGAGTTCTGGTTGGAGGCAGCCAGTGGAAATGGGAAATTAAAAACTGTGACAGTTACTGTGAAATTGTACCTGATAAGGTGGTCTTCTTACCAGAGCTATGGAAATTCAGCATTCCAGACGGATTACATTTTTATCTGAAAGTTAGTCTCTACAGACAGAGCTCATCTTAGTATTATTATTATTATTATTATTATTATTCTTATTATTATATTATTATTATTATTTATTTATTTATGTATTAAACATTCATTATTAATATTAATTAATCTTATTTTTTTATTTTTTTACATGATTTAGACACTGATTTTTTATATTTAAACATTCATGGGGTAGTGTAGTGGAGCCCTAATTATTAAAAAAAACCAAACGCTGGTGACTAGTAATTGAAAAGTTGTAGGTTTGTACTCTGCAAAAGTTTATGCTAAAACTTTGACCATTTTTACTTGTATTGCTGTAGTATTTAATAATGTACTTAAATATAGGGAATAAAATTCTGGCCCACAAGCTGTTAAATATTTTCATGCTATTTATAATAAATGACCATTATTAAAATTTTATAATACAATGTCTAAGTAAATGAATAACAATCCAACAATGCTTCAAAAATAGACTATGTCTGAATTTTAGCATCACTATAATATACAATATGAAAAACTGATGTAAAAAAAAAGGATTCCTGAAAAAACAAAAGTATTGCGCTTTCTATAAAAAATATACAGTTTCTTGAGCACCAGATCAGCATATTGGAATGATTTCTGATGGAGCATGTGATACTAAAGACTGGAGTAATGTCTGCTGAAAATTCAGCTTTGCCATCACAGGAATAATCTGCATTTTAAAATAAAAATAAAAAAAAATAGTAAACTTAACTTAAAAGTTATTTTAAATTACAATAATTGAATTCAATCAAAAAAAAAAAGCAACCTTGGTGAGCATAACAGTCTTCTTTCAAAAACATTACAAATTCTTACCGACCCAAAAAGTTTTAACAGTATTGTAATCTGAATGTATGAACAGAGTAAATGAAGATTCACAGTTAAATATCCAATATCGGGTTACTGGTGAATTAAAACAAATAACCAATATGGTACTGGCATGTTCTGGATTCCTACTCAAATATGTTTGAATTCTCAGCCTTGGACCTTTTGAGGGAATGTAAAATGTTAGACTGTCTTCTTACATTTTATATGCTTAGGGTACCTCAGGGGTCCTAGTGGTCGGACTACCACCCTATTCATTATATTAGAGTTGTGAGTTTATACTGCATTGTGATTAGGGTGCTCTCATTTTTAGCTTTGGCAAATCTCTTGACAACATGGCATTAGGCTTTGGAGGCCCCTGGCAGTCTATAATTTGGGCTTGCACACTTGCACTGTAATTCCTTAATAATTCACAGTTCAAGATGGTGCAGTTATTAACCAAATGCCACCTAAAATTAAATGCCACAAAATCATTGTGTCAAACACCTGTTGAGGTAAAAAGGAACTTAAAAAACTATGTGTTAAGGCCTAAATTTCAATTAAGGACTTGACATAACTTCTTATATTTTAAGAGATGTCATAACAAGAGGTGTCAGTGCCTCCATCTGGGGTTTTACTGGTAAGATAGGAGGGCGCTAATAACTGCCAATCTGCACAATGGTCATTTATATCGCCAACCATTAACCATATTTCTTATTTACCCATCACTGAATTTTATGATTTGTTTATAAATTATCACAACAGCACAGGCTCAAAGACATTACTGGTGGCATCTTATTCATTGACATGGGTCAACATTTTTGTCGGAATTTAACTGAAGTAGTGCGACTGGTCTCATGTAAGTACAACCGCGGAATGCCTGTTTGGGCACCTCTGACAGGAGGAATGAAATACAGGACACGAATCTTCATTATTAGATTCATCTTTCATTTATAAATAGCTTATATTTATCTCTAACAATCTATTGGGTTGATTCCAATTTATTATTTGGATGCTGGGCAGTAGGATGTCCCAAAGACAAAGGAATGTCTATGAGAGATTGCTGCCAACTCTGCAAGCTGTTTTCTCACTGTCACATAACAGAAAAGGGTCGGTTAACTCTGCCCCCATCGTCTCCAAAATATCCTAAAAAATTAAATTGCAATCAAGGCGAGATGCAGGTTCGCAATGTTTTTACACCAAAGCATTGCATGCACCTGACTACCCCCAGTGAAAGGGGCCCAAATGGCTTTCATGTCTCATTAGGGAGCGAATGATTTAACTTTCATTTAAATCCAGATTCCACCCAACGTATCCATCTTGTTGTCTAATGATTTGGTCACTGCCTGAAATTGGATGGCTTTTGAATGTGAAAGCAGCATTGGACATTTTAAGCACACAAAGTGTGATTTGGTATTTGTTTACTGCCATGATGGTAATTTGTGGTAGTGGTAACTGTGTTTTCTTTGAGACGGTTGGTTTGAGCCTAAAAAAAAGAACGACTTCTGTAGGAGATGCTGTATATATATTTGAGTCATGGATGTAATTATGTGCCATAAATTGCATTTTACTCAAGTCAAGTTATCTGTTAAACCGTTAGTTATGAGAAGGATTAAGTAGTAGAGAGAGTGTTGCAGATGAATATTGAGCTGAGGAAATGTAAAACATAATTAATATTTGCATTTGATATTAAAAAGTTCATGCATCAAGAGAAGTTCATCCAAAAAAAATGAAACTGTCTTCAGGGTTCAAAAACTATATAGACATGTAAAAAAAAAAAAAACCTTCAACTAAAATTTAATTACAACTGGAACATACAAAAATAAAATCTCATTCAAAATTCTAATAACAACCTAAAATAGTACTGTATCTCAATAAACTAAAATAATAGCTGCTGTCTATCTGAAACGATGTATGACGTTTTGCTTTCCATGGAATTAGAGTTTTTTTTTTGTATATTAGTGCAGAATGTCCAAGCCTTCTATTTTTCCATATAATAAAAAGTGAATGGTGACAATTGTCCAGCAATGTAATTTTAGTTTGTTCACCACATAGTTTGGCTTCAGTGATTTGGATTATCGGCATGAGTCATATGGACTACTGTGGTGCTTATATTGTCCTTTTTTGTCAGCTTGACATCCCCTTTGGTCACTATTCACTTCATTGAATGGAATGATGAGCAGCATACCCATGAACATTCTTCAAAACTTTTTGTCATACAGACAATCCGGAGAGCAAGTAAATGATGACAAAAAATCATTTTTGGGTGAACTATCCCTGGAACGTAAGCTGTGAAAGAAAATGATGGAAAAAACCTAAATATCAAAAATAATGAGTTTGCTTGTTAAATTTGTTGAACATCTCAGCCAGGTATTCAAAACTTGTACATTGATTTCACCTCTCATTCTGGTCTCGATCGCTCCCTCTTTTTGTTCTTTCAGTTCATTGATCGCGTTAATGATTTAGAGTATTGCACCCTCAGCCTTTCTGTTTGCCATGGTTTTAAATCCACCATCGATTGCCAATGGGACTGATCATGTATTACATCATGCCATCATCGCTTTTGCACATCACCTTCTTCTCAATCAGGCAATAAGAGCTAGAACTGGCAGTGAATACTTATTGCATTTTTAGCAGTAGATTGTCATGTGTACTTGTTCTGTCTCGAGAGTCAGAAGCTCAAAGTACAGTGTGTAGTAAAGTTCAACCCGAGAGAATAGAGCTGTCATGTTGATGTATTAATTTAGTTCAATTAATTGTAAGAATAATAAAAAATAAAATGCATAGTCCACCCCAAAAATGCTAATTCTGTCAATATTTACTCACCCTCAAGTAATTCCACACCTGTATGAGTTCCTTTTTGCTGCAGAACACAAAAGAAGATTATTCTGAAGAATGTTTGGAAACCAAACATTTTCAGAGTTTCCATTGACTTCTATTGTATTTTTTGGTCCACACAATGAAAGTCAAAGGGAATGGAAAACTCTTTCAGTTCTTCAAAATATATTCTTTATCTTCCACAGAAGGAAGTAAAAGTAAGCAATACTGTGCGAGTAAAATATTTTTCAAGAATTTTCATTTTGGGTGGACTATCCTTTAAGGAAGTAAATCATGACTCAACTCATAGCAGATGTTATATTATGGAATTTTTAATTTTGCTTTTAAAAATTAAATGATTGGCAGTCCAAAAAAAGTCTCATACTTAAACCAGTAAGTCAAACAACTCTACCTATGGTCTTTAGTCACCTCTTTCTGTAAGTTGCCGTGGTTGTACCAGATTAAAAAACACTTAGCCAGTATTGGCTGCCATCTGGATGTGCCACGTACACACATTGTTTTCCTGGCAAATCGATGACTCCCTGTCTAGGCTTTAGAAGGCGAGAGTGCGCAGCGGGGGGTGTCCGCTTCAGCATCCTCTGAGGCATTCGGAGGAGGAGGTCTCACGACCACAATGCCATTTTAAAATACTACCCAATCAATGCCATCGCTCACAGAACTCAATTGGGGCCTCCTATTATGAGTAATTGGAAAGCCAAACTCAGTGTCTGCCCTAAGCATATCTCGACCTATGGTCTGGTTGCTAGGCAATGGAATAATGTTCTGGTGATGGTAATAGGGGAAGCAATATATACCTAAGGGTTCCTTAGGGTTTCCGTCCCTATTGTTTTCACACTTAAGGTACGTCGAAATGCGAGGAATGATTTTTGGAAAATGGGTACTGACTGAATCGAAATAACTAGTGAAGGGAAAAAGCACTGCAGTGCTGTACACATTTGAAAATTTTGGTCTTGTTTACCCCCGTTTTTTACTTTCATTGTTTTGAGAACAACTCTGTAATACAAAGAAACCTTGCTTGGGGATATTTTTTGTACTTATTGTGGTATTTCTCACTGGTGTGGAACACACACTCCTAGGTCGTTTTTCAATTAAGTAAGTTTGTTCTGTGTGCTATAGAGATGAAAATAATTCTATTTACAGAAGGACAGTATAGCCAATGGCCCAGTTCTGAGAATAAGATGAATTTTGATCATATTCCGCCACATGCACTAAGCGTTCCCTTTTAAACTCAGGTATTCACCGCACACCACTGCGAAATTGGTGCGCCCAACTGCTATGCAATACACCACAGGAGTTAGCCATCTGCAAGAGGTTATGTCCAGGCAGCCGGAACATCACAATTTTCATCACAGAAATGAGAGGACCGCACAGCTCATTCTCAGATCCCTTTCACACCTCCTCCCTTTTTTATCAAATGTTCCAGAGCTTGGCTTCCAAGAGTGATCCTAGAACCTCAACTGCTTACCCTGTGGCTTAGCTGGCGCTCTGATTTTCGAAACAGGCGGAGTAGCATGATTGATGTAATGGTAACCCTGCACCCCAGCTCTGATCTTTTCAGACACAACATGCAAGATTAGCCCATGTATCCTGTCTGATAAGGGACAGCCAAGTTCGTCTTTAAAGGCGTCCATGGGTTATGTGGTATCTAAATGCCATAGTTATGTAATATAACTGTGAGGTTCTGTTTCCCACATCTTGGATGCCATCCTCTCCATCGTAGTGCGGCGGCAGTGAATCTAACATAAAAGGATTAGTGTCATGAACCAGTGCTGTATAGTTGAAAACTAGTCATCTTCTTGAATGGGGGAAATAGGCAATCATGCATAGTGTGCAATAAATTTAATATATTTTTGGCATTGTAGCACAAGGCAAACTGTGGCATTAGTGGAGTTCTAGGCAGCCGACTGGCTCTAACTTACTGTATCAAGACAGGACCTGTTTAAGATATGCTCTATGTACACCGTGGTGCAGATGTGGTCATACCTTATGGTTTGGATGATTAGATTTATATAAGACAGTTTAATTGTTTCGTTCCCAACTATATTTGCGATGTGGGTTCATAGCTAAAAGGGACGATTAGTACCAATGTTCATAAGCAAAAAAACCACCATTCGTCCACCTTTCACTGCAACTGTCCAGTGATTATGTTACCACCGTCAGATTAGCCAGAATGCTTTTTTTTCTGTGGCTCATTTACCGAAATGAAGAAGCAGGATATTATTTTTAGCATCGAAAAGAGATGTGTAGAATTAATGTGCCGCAAAAGTTAAAAAAGAAAGCAGCAGGAACAAACAGCTGGAGCCGGGAATTCACTCTCTTTTCAATCTCAGAGGCACCACCAATCTAAATTCCAGGTGGGGGGGCATGTATAATGTGGACGGATTCTTGTGAGGGTTCGTTTGCAAGAGTAATGTGTACAAACTTTATCTTCATTGAACTTCAAAGGGATAAAAGCAAGCTGGAATGATAGAAGCTTTTAGTCTTACTGATAGTGCAAGACAGAATAGCAGAAACTACACTTGTAGAAGCATGGGTGTCCAGAGTTCCGTGTACCATGCGAATTACAAGAAACACATAGCAGTCTTGAAAAAATTTTTCCCCCCCATGTAGAAAGGAATTTTTTCTTTAAGCACATCCGAATCTAATGCATTTATGCTACATACGAAATCTATTTTAAATAAATCCACAAAATAAAATGCAAAGGACCACGTGCCATATCTTCTGATGCTTGCAGAACATGCAATTGTTGATTTATTAAATAAAACCTTAGATTATGGCACATTAAACATACCAGAAATCCCTGTGTACGCCAAAAAAAAAAAAAATAAAAAAAAAAAAAAATGACGTTCAGACGGGGGGGATTAGCATTCAGGACTGATCCAATATTATCCATGAGACTACAACATCCGGGGACCTACAGTTGGCAGACGAATGACGATTTGAGCATTGCATTTAATCAGCAAGGAAACAAAAAATGATTCTCTCAAATCACCTGAGAAATGTGAAAACTTTGTGGAGGAAAGTGTTTGGCAAAAATAGCCAATCAATTTTGCTATTTATTTGGACTTGTTGAGACATGGGAAATGAGCAAAATACGTGGTGACTGCATGCCTTTAAATAATATACCATATAAATTATCAAGATATTAGTTGGAACTCTTTTCAGTGCTCGAACTCTAGTTTAATATTCAAAGCTAAAAAGTTTTCCAGTTAGTGGATGGACACAGAAGCACATGCCTGTGCTACCCTCTGTACCCATCACTTGTTTTAAACAACCCGATGCTTTCACCGCATCCTTTTGACCTCTCTTCTGTTTAAATTATTTAGGTCTACTTTCCCCCCATCCTGATGTCTGTTTTCTGTGAGGCAGTGACAGCGTGTTTTGACACCGATGCATTACATTCAATCCTGGGGTCGCATTGGCAGTGTTTCGGTAAGTGTGATGATGTATATCTGTACCCGGATCTGTTGACAGAGGTCACTCCTCTACTTGATATAAAAATGTATATTTATCCGTAAATGAGGCCAGCAAAGTTGAAAAGAATGCTGTATTCATTTCTGAGGAGAAACAGGCTACAACAAGCAAAAGTGAAGGCAAATGTGTTTAAACCTTACAAACAAGGTGGAATTAGCACATTCAAAGTACAAGCTCCTGTAGGAACGAATGCCTATCATTATATTCATTAAAATATCTTAAGAAAAGCATCCTGCTACTTTTGCTGCGTCACTTAGAGGAGACTCCAAAATACACCCTGAATGCCGTGTTGTGTGCCGAGGCACTAAATAAGAAATCATTGAGACTCTCACCTCAATTTAAAATGCATGAGGCAATGTATTCTCAGAATCTAATCCTGGCAATTTAGCAATTAACCAAAAAGGCCTCACATGAGCACGCTGTGCTCGGTGAGGAGTTGTTTATATAGACTGTGATCAGATTCTATTTGTCGTTAATATCCGTGTGTACTCCTGTGTCCGGCTGGAAAAATAACCAATAGTGATTTAGCCGACAAAACTTTATGCCGTATTTTGTGGTGGACCTGTCTGTTGCCGCTGCCCCATGTTGTTGTTTCCAGGGGAAGTCTTTTCATTATTGCGTTGACCCGTTTGCAATTTAAACCTGACCCCAGCTGTCAACGCTTGCACAGAGTTGCGGAAGCTCCCATCACTCTTGGGGTGGAATATAATTCAAACATCCGCTGTTGGGCATGTCTTGTAGCACTAATAACTATGCAGGATGGTTGTCGCTGTGTTACTAGGTTGTAAAGATTTGAGGCTTTATTGAATACATCACGCACGCCCAGGCCCCAGTTTCTCCAGGGGTTTTTGCCACATTGTGTGTTGTTGCTTAGGAATTTTCTAGTGTGGTTCTGTTTTGGTTTGAGTTTCTTAAATACTTTGACATCTACTAGATTTTACATATACTGTTTAAATATTTTGGGAGTTGGCAAAGATTTATTAATGGTTTTGGAAAGCAGGATTTTTATATGCTCACTGAAGGCTGCATTTAATTCAATCAAAAATACAGTAAAAACTGTAATATTGGCAAAAAATATTATTACAAAAAATAAGTGTTTAAAACGAAGTCGCGCTATGCTGACTAAGGCTGGCATTTATGTGATCATAAAATACCGGTAAAACAGTAATAGTTCTAATATTCTTATTGTGAAATATTTGGCTTATGTGAATTATTACAGTTAACAATGGCATTTCAAAATGTAAAGCTGACTTTTTAGGCGCAGCCGTTACGCAGTTCCTTCAGGGTCACTTGATCTTCGGAAATCAGTCTAATATGCCGCATTGGTTGCTCAATAAGACATTTCTTATTATAATCATTTCGTTGCAAACAGTTTTGGCGCTTCAGTATTTTTGAGTGGAATTTTGGATTTGGAGCTTTTAGGAAACTTGTTGGGATAGTTTATCAAGATATAAACTAGATTTTAAAAAATCTAAAGAGAGTCTGTATCTTTTTCAGTGTTGTTGCTTCGTTGGTTCTAAATTTGTTTTGTTACCACTAAACTTCAGGAAAAAAATTCAAATAGTGAAGCAACTAACAATATTGTTTGTCACATAAAGGTTTTGCACACAAATACATGCACCTGCTTATCGAATGAGACACAATGTCTTTTGTTAAATTTTTTCCCTCCAGTTGGGAACCACTGCTGTTTATTACTAAGAAAATACCATAGGTTAGGTTATAGACAAGACACATCCAGAAGATTCCTCAAAAAAAAACATACATATTATAATACAGTGATGAGGCTGAAATATGTAAATGTGAAGTGCTTACCACTTGTTTGACCTAGTAACCCACTGCCCACTCTGTGTTCACAAATACAGCAATGTATGCCCCTCTATCTGTTTGCTTTCTACCAATCCTAGCGTGGTGTGTAGACAGTATGAAGGCTCCAAATGGTTACATGAAACAGTTTTCGATGGCCGCCTCGCAGATGTGCCGTGGGGAGCATTAAAATATGAGCCTCCAGTGCTATTAACCAATATCCAATGCTGCACGTCCAACACCACGCCAGAAATTCGATAGTCTGTCTCTCTCTATGGGGAGAGGAATAATGTGATTATCTCTTTCACCAGAATCAATGCAGGTTTGTTTCATAGAAAGAGGGACTTCAGCAGAAGAATGAGATGAACTGTTTGAGGTGGAGAAAACAAAAGGGCAGTTGGGATGTTTTTGAAGGTCCTAGCTGTCATTTTTCTCCAGCATCTGTTGGCCCTGGAGTCTTGCACAGACCCTTTGCGCACATAAAATGCTTTCAAACAGGAGTCCTTTCTTATCCTCAAAACTCAAGTATAGACATGGAGCTTTCTGAGACCAATACCCAACAGCTGAGCGCGCTAGAAGCTAGTTTTTTTTTTTCGCTCTAAACTCTTACGGAGGTCAAAGTGGTATATATCAACCAAGCAAGTTCTCTGTTCCTTGTCACTATTTGTTCTGTAAACATGTAAAGGATGTGAGCTAAGGGAACCAGTCCAAGTGTTTTGGATTCTTTGTGCACAGGATTTTTCTTGGCTTAACGAATACAAACACTAAGTGATGTGCAACTGGAAGATCAGGATTATAATTAAGGGATTTAGGCTGTCTCTATTACAGTATAACAGAGAGGTGCAGATCCTACAGCCAAAAAAAAACAAAAAAAAAACAAACATCTGTACTAGATAAATATAGAATTTTATAGAATTTTATTTAGCACTGTAAACAGTTTCATAGTTAGCCATTCCTTGAGTATCTATATCATGAACAGTTAAATGTTCCCCAAATTGCAATAATAAAAGACTAGTCTTATATTTATTTGTTACCCCTCCCGTCCCCAAGTACATCTCTGGCATCTTACTCTATTCTAGTCCATTATCATCTATAGCACAAACTGTTGTTGTTGTTTATTTATTTGCAAATTTATTTATTTTTTTCCTGTGTGTTGTTGTTGTCTCTGTGTACTGGAAGCTTATGGTCACTAAAAACAAATTATCTTTGATGCGTAAAGCAATACTTGGCAATAAAGCTCTTTTTGATTCGATTCTGATTCGGATATTACGGCTGTCCTTTTAAATGTGTTAATTTGCTGCAACTTATATTCCAGTACAATAGATAGTAGAATATCTTGTGGTAGGGGTCTTTTTTTTCCCCTTTTTTTTTCAAGAGACTCTTTCTGCAGGCTACATTGTTACCCCAAGCGACTGTTTTTAGAAGAGAACCAGTTAAATCACTTTTTCAAACATTCATAAACTAAACAACTGACTTTCTTTATGAGTGAATCATTGAATCATTTATTCAACCAATATGACTTATTGACAATTGACTCATTCAGAAACTAAACAAGTGGTTGTCTTAATTAGTGAGTCATTACATTATTTACAAATGATTAGTTCAAAAAGGATGAATTTCAGCCACTTTTTATAATGTCTACTTCAGTAATCTAATGTCTTTTATTCTTCTTTTTATGACCTGGAGGATTTTTTTCAGCAAATATTAATATATGCCAGTGTTTTGTCACGATTACGTTTCCTGTCATGTCTGTTATGAGCTCTCATTAGTTACCATGGTTTCTGATTAGTTAATCCTTGTCCAGCGTTTCCCTGCTTAGTTCACCCCATTAACCATGTGTGTACTTATAAAGGCCTGATTCTGTTCTATTAATCCCTTGTCGGTTATTAGCGATATTGACTATGTATTGTGTTATGTTATGTCTGTTTGGAATTATCCACCTTCGTTCGTTTATTGTCCTTATTCCTTGAAAAACCCGTGATAGAATAACCGACCAAAAAAAAAAAGGACTCCCCAGCGTTACATCTCCTCCTCAGACCAGAAAGCCAAAGGTGGCTGGAGTATTTGGGCTGGACGCTCCAGAATGGCAGCCTCTCCCTCACAGTCAGCGAGCCCGAGACACCAACAGGGCTCATCCAGGAACCAGAGCCAGAGTCCACCGCTCGAGCTGCAGAGGACTAAGCATGCTGATCAGTCCCAACCATAAATCCAGGAGTGGACATGACCATCATAGATCTGTGAGTCCGTGGATCCAGTTCCCCACCCAAGTACCCACCCCCTCAAACCTTTGTCTTCGCCAGTCCCAGGTCCGGATTTGATTTATAGACTTTCCAGTCCCAAATCTGGAGATCTTTCCTTCTCCGATATCTCCTATCTAGATTTTCCTGGTCCCTATGAATCACATCTCCTCCGCTGGTTTTCAGCCCAGTCCCTGGATTCGACATCCCCACTGGTGGTCGTCCCAGGCTCCTCATCTCTGCCGTCTGCCGCTAGCACTAGGCGGCTCATTCGCCTCGCCTCAGGCTTCTCCCTTCCACCAGCCCATGTCATCACACCATCGGCCCTGTCAGCCTGACCAATTCCACCTCCGTCTCTCTACGCGTTCCTCTCAGCTGATTTCTGCATATCACTGTAAGGCCCGTTCTGCCTATGACTCTCTCTGGCTCCCTGCATTCAATCCGGACAAAAAACCTCCTGGTTTGGTCATTAACGCTCAGCTTCCGCCCCGGACTTTCCGGGTCCTCTGGCTAGCCACATACGAGACCCTCCACCAGCCTGGCCTTCGGACATTCACTGGGCTCCTCCCTTCTCCACTGGTTTTTCCTGTCCGTCCCGCTCGCCTCGCCTTCCATCGTCGCCCTGGTCAGTGCCGAATCCCGCTGGCCTCTCGCCTCAGTCATTACCAGGCGAGCCAGCCTCACATCCACCTTGGTGTGCTTCAGGCCTTCGATGTTCAGTGCCCCACTGTTCTTCAGGCCTCTCTGCTCTGATTAGGTTCGCCTCCACTGTACTCTGGTTCCGCCTCTGTTCGATTCGGCTTCTGGTAGTGTCACGCCATCTGTCCTTTCAGGGCAAAGCGTCCTCCCTGGTTCCTCCCACCGTTGACTCGCCCACCATGGGGTTTCTAGTCCCGCCTCACGAATTGCTCCAGGTTTTCCAGTCCTTCAACTTATTCAATCCAGCCCCAATGAGCCCGTCTCATGCCTCAGTCGCCACCCTCACCTTTTTTCTTCCCTCTTTTCTGTCATCTACTTGTATGTGGCCGTGTATGGTCACTCACCTATTCCGAACTAGGTGGTGTGCTAATGTTCACGATTACATTTCAGTTTTAGTTTCCTAGCCATGTTCTGTTATTTTATAATTTTTTTTTTACATTTTCATTTTTTTTTTTTTTCATTTTTTTCATCCGTTGCGTTTTGGTTCTTAATGTCACTCTTGATTAACGTTTTTAGCAAATCTATCTATTTATTCATTTATATTTAATTTACCTTGTATAATGTTAACTAAATCGTTGCCCGGGGAGGGTACCTCATTACAACAAATAACAGCACAGATATATAACTGTTTAATTTGATACATTAATCAGCACGTCCTTTTAGTTAATTAATTTTATCAGTGACTTGTCAATTCCATTACACAGTCTTCCAATATGAATTTAAACGACTGGCAGTGTATATCTTGATCAAATGCGTATTAGTAATTCATTTAACCTGTGGTTAAACTAATGTATTTTTATTTGCTTGGAACAGCAGCTACACTAATTATGTGGTTATTTGTTTCTCTGTTTTTGCCACGGGATTTAGATTCTCCGTGCCTAACTAGGATTTACACTAAGCTCCAGTCTGGATCCAGAACAACCTGTGAGGAGATGATGCCAACCCACTCAGAGGACCAATCAAGAATTATGCTAACCCAGAGACAACAATAACATTTAACTTCCCTCTCACATTTTGCTATAAGTTTTGAATTGTCATAATTGCATGTTAATAGTGGTTAATATCGTCCTGTTTGTTTTTGGCATCTTAATAGATTTTTCTGAACTTTGCTGCCGTATGCAGCAGCTAAACTGACAGTCACCTCACAGGGGTGATAAGCTACTAACTAACATATTGTAGAAATTTAATTTTTCTGTAAGCACGTTGCCTTGGCAATGATTCTTTTGTCTCTTCTTTTTACTATTGTAAAACAAGCGCTTATCACAAATACACTTAATTGAAATTGAACATTACTGCGTGAACCTAATTAAACTAATGAAAATCTGTGGATCGTGCGTTCCTTTCCCACAACCTGCCAATCCTTTCTTCTAAATCCAACGGTTGAAATTAAGTCTCAAGGCAAGTAAGTTGAGGTAGGGTCCAACTCATTGAGTATGCGAAGTATACTGATTGGCTTTTGGCCCCAATGTGATGCCATTCGGTTTAAGGTGTATGGAATCTATGGTCTTTCTTCCTCATTACAGTACAGAGCTTCCAACGCCATGTGCTAATTTCCTTCCACTAATTCCTTAGAGGAAACTCTCCTCGCTGCCACCGGCCTAGCATAAATAATTTTATAAATAATGCTGGTACTTCGCCTTGATCTGCAAAAGACGGTGATGTTTTTAACCCTAATGTGGATGGTAAATCTGCCTCTGCCAACATGTAATTCCAAATGGCATCCTTCTCCCGTATGTTGTCGCTGTTGACGAATACTGGCTCTCAAACGTCCTACAAAAGGATCTCTGATGAGACTGACCTCTAAGGTGTCAAAAAATAAACATATATATAATAGATATATATATATATGTGTGTGTGTGTGGTGGGTGGATTTATGTATGTATTGTGTGGTATATATGTGTGTGTGTGTGTGTGTGTGTGTGTGTGTGTGTGTGCAAACAACTAGGGATAATGCATTCTCCAAACAGATGACCTAGTTTAAGTAAAGTAAATTTTCAGAGATAGGTTGAATTCATGCTATTAAGTAATAAATAAAATAATCTGCAACAAATAATACCAGTAAATGACAATGAACAACTGTCAGTTAACAGTCAATTTCCACATAAAAGAAAAGGCCTGAATCCCAAGGTACTCCACAGCTGTCAAGGATAATAAAATGTTTCACTTTTTCATTTAATGCGTCATTTATCACGGTTTACAACTCGACGAAACAAAAAGGTTAATGAGATCCCACAAGAATATATGCTTTAACGTCCACGGTTTTTCCACCACAAAGAGCCAAGTCATCCATGCCTCTTGTCTGTCTTCATTGCTTTAATGCAGTGTGAAACTCAATCAGAATAAAAGGCAATTCATTTCATTTTTGCATGCAATCATTCGCAATGCTGAATGCGACTGATGTAGCGCCTTTATTTGAGAAGCGCATGAATTGGTGCAACAGTTGCTGCTCGCTCCAGCGGTAGACTTGAAATGAAAACATCATTGAGAAAGTCAACACTGTTGCCGTACTCTATTAAAACGCAAATTTATGCTGTGACTTTTCCACAATCAATAACTTAATCCCCTTTTCGCCAAAGCTTTTGAAAAGGCCATGCTGTAATATAATGGTCTGGCCTTGTAACTACAACTTCTGTGTCTTGAAGTCCAACCCTGAAATGGCATCCATTTCCATCTTGAGGGAGGTCCTAGTTTGTGTATGCTATGCTTCACAACGTCCTACAAGTCTCGATGACAGTATCTTTCCTTAGGTGCTAAATACGTTTAACACACACTTTAGATATATAGAATGAAGAGTCCTACTGTGTTCTGTTGTCTAAGCTTTAGCAATTTGTAAGCATTTGTTTAGTATTTGAATAATCAAATTTATCTTGTAGTCTGCAGGAACTACTTTGTAATCCCGCCATGTAAAGTTTAGAGGGTCCGTAAGTTTTTTAATTTTTAAAGTACATGTCCGACTTGTGTGATTCATGCAAGTACCGATTAAATAAAATAATCTGCAACAAAAGTAATACAGTAAATGGACAATGGAAACAAACTGTTCTTTTGAACTTTCTATTTTTATCAAATAATTCTAAACTGTTTCCAGAATTGCATGAATAAACAATGAATTCTGACTTTCTTTCCTTGCAATTCTGAGCGTACATCTCAAAATATTTTCCTCTGATCCTCATTAAATTCGCCATTCTGTTGACATTTATCTCATAATTTGATGTTTAATTTTTTTTACATTTGCAATTTATATTCTCACAATTCTACAGTTTTTTTTATTCTGATTTTTTTTATATTAAAAAAGTTTATATTGTTTTTTTTTTTATTTTAATGATTTTTTATTTCATTTTAAAACGATATGGAATTTAATATTTTTTAAAATTTTTTTTTTAAAAAAGTTTTTTTTTTTTATTTTTTTAATTAATCCACTTTCTGCCAACTGTTTTGAAAACAAGGCCAATGCTGTAATATAAATGGTGTGGCCTTATAATTTATATATTTATGTTGTAAATTTTTTTCCAGACCCTGAATCCATACATTTCATCTTGGGGAGGGAGGTCTGGTGTGTATTACTATATTCACGCCAAAGCAGAATACAGTATTTGTCCTTAGTGCTAGATACAGTTTGACACCACACTTTATTACTGAAAAATGAAGGAGTCACAACTCATTCTTTTTTTCTAAGGCATTTAGCAATTTTTAAGCATTCTTTTAGCATTTAGGATAATCAAATTATTATTTGTGGTCCGACATACTTTTTAATCCGCATGTAAAAGTTTGGGGCCATTAAGTTTTAATTTTTTAAAGAAATTTACAATTTTCTTCAGCAAGGACAGATTAAAATTTATCAAAAGTGACAGATAAAAAAGTTTCAACTTAATTTTTTTCTTTGAAAACTTATTTATTTTTTTACATAATCTTAAAAATTTTTTATTACATTGCCAAAACAAATAAAAATTAAATTTATTTTAATTTAATTTATTTGGCAAATTTGACTTAAAAACTTAACATTTTTTTATTTTTTTTTTTTTTTGATTAAATTTGCGCAAAATAAAATTTTTACATTTATTTTACATTTTTTTATTTAATATTTATTTTTTTTTAAAGAGTTAGATCTTTACAATTAAGACATTTTTTTTATTTAAATCTTGGATATCTTAATTAATAAATTAAATTACAAAATTACATAAAATAAATTCTTATATTAAATCCTGAATATAAAACTTGAATATCTTATATAAGATTTTTTTTTATTAATTAAATTTCATTGTAACAGTATATTAAATTTTTTATATGAAATTCTGAGTTTAAATCTTGGATATCTGATTTATAATATATATATATATATTTATTATATATATATATCTATTATATATATATATATATATATATAGTATTATATATAATATCTAATATAATCTACCCTTATCAATATATAATATATATATATATAGATGTACTTTGTGTGAACCTAGTCTATGTGAAATAACCAGCTTCTATAATTTGTCTTTGTGGACAGCCATTCAATTTTCTATAAAATTTTCATCTGGGCCCTGCTGTTTACCAGCAGAGATATAACAGTCATCGGGGTCTCGAGACATTATCAAAACCTGACAAAGTGCCCCAGTGTGGGCCTTGAATAAAGATCCTTTATGAGGCTGAGTGCATTTGCTTGAACTTAAAAAAAAGCAGTGGACTCCATTGATGTCATGCACAGTGCGATTTATTTACACTTTCTCTCTATCTGTTATCAGACACAGGCTGCTATTGTTTCTTTTAGTGTGGGCCACTTATGACGCTATTTTGCGAGAGGTGTTACTTTAAGTGTGACTGGCACATGGAGTGGCCAGTCTAGCGTTGTATTTTATGTTCCCTGATTGTCTTTATGTACATCTCTCATATACAGAGGGTATTTCAAATGATTTTAGGAAGGAGGGGAGGTGAGCTTCACAAAATGAGTGATGTCTTTGCATTTATTTCGCTCCTGGGTAGGTAGAGACCACAATTTTCCCTGTGTGAAGCAAAATCAGCAATTAAATGGACTAAAATGCTGTTTTGTTAAATGTATGCTGCGATTTGCATGACATGTGCTTTTTGTTTGAGGACTAAACAAACTACAGTACTTTTACAATGAAGGTTTGAACAGTGATAAAGATTTCCCCTGCTGACCTTTTAACACAAGTCACTGCTGATGCTTTGTTAGACTGAAAAGAAAGTGCCGCCCACTGCATTGAACCTTCAAATTCTCTTTTTCTTCTGCCATCAAATTGGATTTGATTATTTTTTTTTTGGTCAGAATTTGGAATTTTTTTGGTCTTTATTTATGCATGCAGTAAGAAAAACATAGGACATAAATAAATAAATAAATAAATAAATAAATAAATAAATAAATAAATAAATAAATAAAAACACTTATAAAATGTCAGGCATCTGGTTTTATATTGTGTTATTTGTTAGAAAATTTGCTATTTTTATAGGCAAATCATATCAGATTGGAATGGATGGGTTTAATTTTGCATTAATTAAAAAAAAAAAAAACTTGAACATCTATCACACTTACCCTTTGATGTATTGCAAATCTCGTGTCTTCTGAAAAAGAGAAAGAAAAGATAGCATCACAATTATTTTCATCACGCCACTTATGTAATGATTGAACCTTTGTTTTTTTTTTTTAAATGTATCAAAGGTGAAACTCAACCTTTTAAAGCAAGTTCCATAAATTCATCTTTTTTCCATCACAATTCAAACAAGTGCAGCATGAACTATCGGTGGTAACACAAATTCTGAACGGTGGGAGATAAACGTTTCAGCTCTGTCAGAACGTCCCCCACCCACATTTGAATGCGCTGTTCATTTGCTTTAAAGGCCTGTCCCCTTTGGTAAAGGGTCATAACAACAGAACCGTGCACATTGGCTAGGTAAACGTGGGATGTTAAACAGAAATATATAGAATAGAAAAGCAGTACTATCTATGCGCCAAATCCCTTTGTGCTTACAAGTCTTAACGAAAGGCTTTAAAGTCTCTTGATAGTTTGAAATGAAAGGACCGCACTATTCGAGGCACTAGTTTTGTTTTAGCTTCTGAAAGGCTCCTTCTTGCGGAAGCCGCATCTATGTTCAATTAGGAATAAGCTAGTGCATTTCATTTCGTTGGCTTTCAGTATCATTAAGCATAACCTGTGCAGACAACCATTCCATGTCAATTTAACAGAGTCCTGCCTCAAAAAGGCTTCACGTTTTGTACAGAATTTATTTCTTGGTAAACACCCGATGCGGGTATGTGCAAAATACAGTTTAAATGATTACTAAAGACACAAAAACAACAGTAATTTTGGATACATATGAAGAGTTTATGCATATGCAGTTGGACGCGTTATTTGCTTGACGAGGTTTCAAACGACGGAGAACTAAGCAACTTGTCCATATTGATGTGTTGCATGAATGCTGGTATAGGAAATGCTGTATTTCTACCAATAAATCACTCGATGACCTGGGGAATCTGTCCATTAGCCAAAAGATGGTTCATTTTTTATGTCTTGAAGGGTTAACTGACGTATGAATAATATATTTTTCATACAGAATAAAGATGTTATTGTTTTATTAAGAGTTTGCACAATCCGTTAGTGTTGTTCTGTAGGTTACATGTTACACCAGTAGTGGCGACAAAGTGATTGTTTTTATGAGGTGAATCAATTGAGTCATTCATTCAAACCAATTCATTCAAAAACGCTAATTTATTCTGGAATGAAACACCACTACTGTGTGTTGGCATTTTTGGAACTAGTTGTGTTGTTGGCGGACCAAAACAGATAAAGGTAAATGTAAGTGACTCAGTATTAACCTGTTGTTTAATAAAACTGAAAGGATATAATATAATCCTCGCAGTTGTTGTTTTTAGGATTATCAAGGATGCAGATTACCATGCTCATGCAATATTGCTTACGTTTCTCAGATGATTGTCTATTATTATTTATATTTAATCATGAATCATTTTATTACATTTAATTGTATTTGAGTAATTTGTCACATTGAAAAAGAAAATGCAGACTGAAACAGAATTCACAGGTCTTTTGGTGGAAAGCAGAGAAAATCATTTTAAAGTGAAGGTACCCTCAAAGCAATACCATCTTATATACAGCACATTAGTCCTTGTGATACAGACATAGTTTGAATATTAATATGCATGTGTTTGAATAAAGACTTATTGATTGACCTTTGAATGTAGAAATTTGATGCAAATGGAATGACATAATCCGCAGGACTATCCTCCTGAGTATTTTCATAACAATCATCGTCCTTTCCCGAAGAATAGAATAGTGTAGAATTTTGGCACATATTTTACTGCACTGAACATGGAAATATCTTCTGAATTATTAATTCAAAAGTAAAACAGAACTTAGGTGACGTGTTGTTCAACTCATAACATTTTTGTAACAAATTTTAAATGAAAATAATCAGAATAATACTATCACATAATTAAAGAAAAAAACTAAAATATAAAGGGGAATTTGTGATTAGTCACATTTCTACTGAAGTGAATATTTATTATTTGTATATAGGACACAACACTATACAGTCTTGATTATAAGGAGGTTGTTAAAATGTCACCAATAGTGCTCAGAAAAAAAAAAAATAGACAATGGATCAACAATTAGTCAAAGAAAATGTATTTGACCTCACATGGCGACCTTATGTCACACTATATTGGGTACATTATTTGTTCAGACTTTTCCTGCTTTTTTTTTTTCTGTACAGAAAAAACAATTGAATTTGGCAAACACATACTGCAATGAATTAAATTATGAGAAAAAACAATATAGCATTTGAAAGATATGTGACAATGTGCCCCAATATAAAAAAGCAACTGGCATTTTTTAAACTATAATACAAACCCATTGCTAGAGAAAAACACTAATTGTGAGTGAGTTTTGATTTAAAACCTTACAGTTGTTACAAATACAGTCCTTGTGAAACTTTATTCTGTGACAATTACCTCCAAATCTCCTTAAATATATCTCCCATAAATGTCCTTATATAGATAACACAGTGCATTCCAAGGAATTATGATATATGCACACCATTCTAGACTCTTTGATCATTTATATTATAACTAAGGCCTTTTAACTTTGTTTCAAGGTCTCAGTTTTATTTTCATTAACCATGTATAACGGTTTCATCTATGTACTTAATCTAAGTGATGTTATTTGAAAAAGATGTGCTAATTTAGTCATCTTAATAGTTCAGATAATGACTCCATACAGTGCGTATAACAGCAAATAGCTATTCTAGAAAAGGGCTGAACACTATGGATTTTGGCTGATGGGATTTTAATGAAGTAACAATCTCTACATTCCTTGCCTCGTAAGAGGAAATGCTCTCACTGAGCAGCGCGGTTGTCTTACACGACAGTGATGTTAATGTGTCATTACAGCACAGGCATATACAACTGTTGTAAGACACAGCAGAAGAAACTCACAGATGCTTCCATCTGTTTAGCTCATTATTTACCGCTCTGTCCCAATCTTCTCTTCTCCTCTTCTGGGTGGGCAGTCCAGGTTAATATGTGATCCGGGTGGCTCCTACACCATTTATCTAACACTCTGCCACTGTCAAAACCCCCCTACCAGCTCAAACACTGGGGGTCCTAGGATTTTTAATAGCTCTGCATGTTCTGTTTTTATTGGTGAGATACCTGATGATCCACTTAAGTGTTAATGTAAACAAAATGTCTATGCTCTATGTTTCTCTCTCTATCTGTCTATCTCTCTATCTTTCTATATGGACTTTTTAATGGTAAAAGGAAAGCAGGAAATGTCAGAGCTGTTTAAAGGTCATGTAAGCAGTGTCTGAAATGGCACTTATACTTAATTTAATAATTTATCTATTGCCTTTTGTCCTTCTTAGGTCTCCTTCTGGCAGCTGTGCGTTGCTGTATAAACATCCAGAAAGATTCAGAGAAAACTCTCTTATGAGAAGCTAATAGGCCTTTTCTGTTTTCTCCTCAAAAGTATTCCATAGATTGTAAATAATTGATGCCAACCTCATACAAGTCCCATGCTGTATATGGAAGATGAGACTATAGGCTAATAAGCAATGTTTCTCCTAAAGAGTTGAATGAGCATTTAACCGGCCAGCTAGAAATAGTGTTTCTCAGCCATTTTGTCTTGTTTGTACTCCCCATAAGCTATAGAAAGTCAGTAAAGCTCCACGTACGACTTTATATATCGCATGTGTGTATTTTCATGAGATTCATTGACTTGACCTGTGTATCATTTAGCATTATCATTAATCTTTTTATAATAACCATTATTAAGCACTAAACTGAAGCAGTTACACATAATAATGGATTTTTAAATAGGTTAAATAGAAAGTTACTTTAAAAAAATGTTAATATTTTAAACAATATTACTGGTTTTATTGTGTTTTATCAAACACAGCCTTAATAAGCATGAAGAACATTTCTTTCAAAAACATTAAAATACGTTTGAGCAGTATATATATCTCAAAGTTTTTTCATTTACACAAAACATATTGATGATATAGTTATATATATATAATATATTATAGTAATATATATTATATATTTATACTAATATATATATATATATGATTGATTATAATTATTTTTATTTATTTTTTTGCTGTTATTCTGTTATTGACAACAACACACAACAACAACATTAAAAAATCCTTTTGTACATCTCCCTCATATTAGTAATTTAAGGTTCATCTTATTATTTGGGGTTAAAAAAACAAAAATCTCTATTTTTTTCATTGTGGTCCTACAATACATAAATTTCTTGGTACAGAACCCACCCAGAAATGCCCATGGCTGAGCTGTCATTTCTGCCGACATAAAACAATGGTTTTTTCTCCTTTCAACAAAAGATGAACAAGAAGTTGGCACACCATCTCTCTCAGGCCACTTACTGCTGCCCGTGTGTCAGTCCCTTGTGGTTTTGTGCTTTCTTCTTTAGCTTTGTGTGTTTGTTCCTTATAACCTCTGCAACTACCGAAACACACTTTCTGTATAGCGTGCAATCCGCCCATTAAGGCTTTAGTTACTTGCAGTCTCATTGACAATCAAAATGTCAGTAATCGCGACATAGCTGGAATATCCCTACCGTAATTATTTGATCAGTAACACATATTTAATAATAGAAACCACTCTTTCTGCAAATACTTAATGAGAAATCAGCGTCCTTCATTAATCTCAGTCAATTTGAAAAACAAAGCCTCTGTCTTTGATCCATATTAATGTTATGGAGTTTTCTGCTGAAGCAAACTTTAGAATTAAAAAAACTTTACTTAAGTAAGCTTAAAAAGTTTATTTATTTATAATTTTTTGGAAGGAGAAGTAATGTCTTGTTTTGTTTTGCTTCAGAAGAGTTTTGATTTATCGCAAAGCTGAAAACTGGGCTAGATAAGAAGAGCAGGGTTTTATACAAATGTGTTTGCGGACACATTGACCCACAGTCCCTCAAATCCCCATAGTGTGTGTGATGCTGATTAGTGGATGGCTGAGCAGTAACAGTGTGCTTTCCCATAGTTCCTGTCCTTGCATCTCTGAAGACCAACACAGGAATTTGTTTTCTGAGTTTATTTATATATAATATAAAATTCTTCTGCTCAAAGTGGATATGGCAAAAATGACAAATTTTATGTTTGATAGGATATCCCAAGTTACTCCATCATAGGTGAGGACATGCATCAGTTCTCCTTTGAAAGTCGGAGGCAAGGCTCTGCTACTCCTCCCTCAGACAGCATGAATCCCATGAGTAACCTCAAAAAAAGACTGTGGTACACGTCTCTTTCCTGTCTGATGCAAGCCTTTTGCTCGACAAAATAAAATTCATCTTTAAACTTTTTAAAATATATATATATTTTTCATACAAAAACATGAAGAAAAAATTATGTTATGGTGTCTGCTGTTATCACAGTCAAAAAATTGGTCAAACAAAACTCATTCTTGTAGATTCTACAACATTACCCCATTAGGCAAGCTTATCATATCCTGACTGAATATTTCTTTTAGATTTTTTTATTTTATTTAATGTGATTTCTTTTTCCCCTCCCCTCCTCTGGCAGGGTGTGTGGCAAACAGACTGCCTTTGGAAATAGCAAACAGTGACCAGTTCAAATTTGTCTTTGTTGGAATAGATTTAAATGTGAATTAAAAATTCAAAAATATTACAACCTATTTTAATAACCTGGGTAAAATGCCAACAATTTTCAATGGACCAACACCTTTCGCGCCATGCTCTGTGCTTGCACAAAGCCTTGTTGTGAAAGTGTTATTCTAAAACATGTATTTTAACGAAGTTTACGACTAATAGATAGGCTAAATAGAAAAGGGTCTATCAGGAAAACAAGTTAGCAAATTAAACTAGTCATCCAGCGACTAACGAATTTCGCACAAACAAAATCCTTCATAAGTATTATCTAGTCAGGTGTTTACTATAGCTTGCTTGGCTTCAATTTCTTTTATTCGTTTCGTTTCACATGAAACAGAACAGAAATGACCTCACTGACTAACAGACAGACATACAGACCACGACAGAGCAGCAACAGACAGACAGACAGACGTCTCATCTTTTATATTTTGTCTTGAAGTAGACAACACCCACAGCCGACTGCATCACACGTAGGTCGCGCGGCCTTCTGTATACCTTGGGGGCTCACCACAATTGAAACACTCATGTCCCTTCTCACTGGACAAGGAGCTTCCCTTTAAATCTTTCACCAAACCGTTAAAATTAGAGTGTAAACCCTTGGGTTATTCATACACATATTCAAAACAAACACTGTATAAAAAAAAAAAATGATTATAGATGTATATCTGACCAGGTAGTTGCTGAATACCTCAGTCAGACAGATCTATTGATGAACCTAGTTCCGATGTCACGCTAAAGAGCTAGGTATTCAGTAGCAGGAATCTTGAGGTTGTTCATTTGATGACCACTGGCTGCAGTTGTGTCACACAAGCACAACATCTAGACTAAACTATTTGACATAATCAAAAATTAAAAACAACAGACCAGAGGTCTGCATACACATCAAGACAAATCCTCCCCAATAGGTCCGAGTCCGGCGCGTTACCTAGAAAACACTTGACACAGCGCTGTACCATAGATGGCATCCCAAAGGCTAAAAGCAGTGTTTAGAGCCCTCCAGCAAAGCTAGATCCTTGGATGTCTCTCTTATCTAGAACACACTCAGATTTTACAATGATCAGCTCTTTAGCAATGTGTTCCATGACCTGAATTGTGGTGTGTCAGATTAGTGAGACATCTACAAATGTGGTGAAAAAAAACTAAAAAAAAAATAATAAATAATAGAGTTGGCCCCAAGTAACAATGAGCACTAGAAAACTGAGGCATGTGTCATCTGTCAACTGAACGAACATGCAGTTGGTAAGTGATTATTTTACGATAATGTGCTGTTCAACCCAACTGTCACTCATGTCACCTAATTAATATTCATTGAATCCAGGCTGGGCAAATCTAAGGAAAATGTGTCCTCTACTTTTCAATCATAGTGGTCCTAGAATCCCTGAACAGCCTGGTTTTTTCACGCATGTCAGAATTGTCAAATCAATGTAGGAATAATGGATGGGATGTGATGGATTGGCATATGCATGTACCTGTGTTGCATTTATGGCTTATTATTGGAACACCTGTTATGGTGGTAAACCCTCATCTTCCTGTCATTCCAATTCAACTTCCTTGCTGGGGAGGACGTGGCCATTCCAAAATCCAATTCGCAACTTAAAGGGAGCGTCACATCTTATTTCCGACATTCACGAATTAACTGGCACAACCCTGAAGGAATTCCCATCCTAACCTATGATGGTAAAATCGAACAGCACATAGCCACTTCCCTACTGCCAACAACACTTTCAGACAGTCCCAACAAATACACAAACTTTTCTCCGCCAAAATGATGATCAGGTGCTAGTCCTGTAGCTGAGATTAGCAGAGACAATTGCCAAAAAGTCCACCCTATGAAAATAGTAAATTGGCCCACTCAGGAAACATCCGTGGCAGGCTGACTGAGAAAAGAATACACCTCTTAGTAACAAGGCTTTTGTTTTGATGTACTCTCAGATATCTCAACTGTACAACACCCAACACACAAAACACGTGGCTCGCTGTGCTTAAATTTCAAAACTACAATCAATCTCTTTGTTAGGCCAAAAGACAAATCAGTGTATACAATCCCTCTCAATGACGACTGTATATCACTCCCACCCCATCGTCACATCATTCGTAGTACTCACACTCCTACATTCATGACAAGTGCTTTTTAAAAGGTACTGGTCCATAGACCCGTCCCCAACGTATAGGCCATCCATTCCATACACCACTAACACCTAGCATTTCAGTGTGATTGGTGGGTACTCGTGGTCACCACTGTTGCTTCATCGTGCATATACCATACAGAGCCGGCCTTCAAGCCGCCCTTCATCTCTCTACTTTGGTTTATTTTCCCCCCCAACTGGCACAATAAAAATAATCCTCATGTTCAGAAACACCCTCGTTGACAATCGGTTTTCAATCGTTTCTCAACGCTATTATAGCACTGACACTAATTGGCAAACACTCTCTGGACAAAGAAAACACACACCAAACCATACATGATGAGTTTTAAAGAGAACCTGGTGAATGACAGAAAAATAGACAAAAGAGATGACTTCAGCCTTGAGCATGGATATATAGAGCAATGCAATTAATTGTTTTTGAAATTCACCATTCAACGTTTCCAATATTTCCATATATCCCACTTACACAAGGTTCTTCTCCAAAGTTTAAAGTGTATGTAATGTAACGGCTATTATAGGCTTATGATGTTTTGTTGTCCACTGATTATTGCAAGGATTGTTCCTCATTTGTGTTCCTTATACTACTACTTAAGAGGTGGTGAATACTTATGTCACAACACAAAAACATCTATGAGTATATAGAGTTAAAGTTTCATTATTACCTATTAAACCGGAGTTAATTTAGATGGCTTACCTGTTTGTTGCTGTTTTTCAGCATAATGTGCTGAAGATATCTCACATAATTCATTACTATTATTTTAGGGGGCTTTGAACAGTCTTATATAGCAGATTTACTAGGTAGATGAGATGACGAAGAACGAGAAGACAGAAAGCCTGTCTAAAATAGGGTCTAGCAAAATGCCATTGTCCCTCTACCTATGGCAAAATACCCAGTAAAAGGTCTCAGAATTAATAGACATGAGCACCCAGATCTTATGGAGTTGTGTGTTGAAAGCAGGTTCATCTTTGCACAGCAATATCACTGTTCCTGTTACATAAAGCTCCTTCATCACCCTTATGCACCTCTACGCTGTTCTTCCTTCACACACACATTCACACACACACCACACACATCACACACACACACCACGACATCACTCACCACTACACACACCGCACCACACACACACCACACACACACAGCCATCATCGACAACACAACATATTTGTCTATGTCTTGCAACATCGGGCGGACCACTGTAAACCTCTCACTTTGGCGTTCGGCGGGTATATGTTTCTTGGTCATGCGCTCTAATCAATGGTTAGCAGGCACAGTTGACTTCTACTACCCTAAGGTTGTGGTGTCCGTAGTCTCGGGCCAGCAATACTGACGAGATCTGCCGACGTGAGGTGCCCTTGAGCAAGAAGGACTGGCTCCCCTTGTCGGGCTGTCGCATAATATTGCTGCCCACTGCTCTGCTGTGTGTGTGTGCACTTTGGCGGATTCGTTGTACATAGCAGAGTCATCAAATTCTGATAATAATTTTGGTATCACCATACGGCTCTGTTATGTCAACTTCACCTTTTTCAACATATTTAACCTCTCAGGAGTGTTTTTATTTCCAGAGCTATCCAGGCTAATCAATTCATCCCATAAGATGATTGTAACAATGCTGCTTTCTTTTAATCTATAATTTTGTAACACTAGGATTACGGCTGCAGTCATTCCATTAAACATGTTAAGCAAATTAAGTACACTTAATATGCCAATAAAAAACATCAAATCCAACTCACATAATTATCAATATTTTCAAAGAAAACAAGTCTTTTGTTGCAATATTTCAGAGAATAATACATAATATCTATGTTAGTAGTGTTACTCTGTGATCATATGCATGTTTCCGAGTGTTGCGTCAAGATCATAAAATGATTAATTGTGTTTGTTAACATTTTTTATTCTCCCTAGTTTGTACTAGGCCTTAGAGCACAATAATCATGACTTGATCAGATCATACATGTGACAGAATTTGTCATTTTCTTATTTGGTGGTGAACGATTGATATCGATTATAATTAAAAAGCAGCTTTGGACAAGACTTTGGACTTTATGAACCCCACTTTTCTCTTACATACTAACTTTGTGCATCTGAATTGTGGTAATTAGTCCCTGTAGTTTTACAAAACCTCATATCCGTACTGACATTATTATTAGACTTCTGTTCTATTAAATATCAGCAGTTTTCTGTTCCATCTGTTTGATTTTGAATAAACTGATTGGCCATTCACGCCAGAATATGAAAGGAAGCGGACTCTCTCTCCTATAGTATCTGGATCAGTACCTATGCACAGAGTTAATGTGTTGCGTAAGGAAAAGCCTTTAGAAAGGTCAGGTATAAGCTTTAGGGCTCCTGGGTAACAATATGAAATAGAAAGGAATTCCTTATTAAACTGTCTATTATAAATAATTAGAGTGGTGTTGCAGTAAAGAACTTTGAGTGCAAATTTTACTATTCATTACTCTTGGATTTCAAGTTCCTTTTCCATAGAATCTCCCCAACACAGACCTTGTGCGAAATTAAAAATAAACTTAAGGAAGAGCCAATAATTATTAGTCCAAAACTTTTATTTCTTTACACCTCCCGCAACTTCTTGTTTGCCTTTTTTGTTTTATAGTTTCTTAGTTTCACATTTGCTTCTTTAGTATTTTTATCCTTGTTGCAATTAATCAGTGTTTCACCTAAGGGTGAGGATTATAATAATTATATAGCATCCAAATAAGGGCAACAATTTCACAGTTACTTTTGAGGCACGAGAATTTAATTTTCAGCTGAGACTTAGGCCAGGGTGCTCACACAGTATAAATACAATCAAGACTAGCCCCCTTCCCCCGGCGCCTTTCAACCATTATGTTAATAGATGTGAAATATGGCTGGGATAGTTTCCTACTTGGTTCTTGACAGGGAGGTAATTTTTCTTCTAATCTTGGCACAGATTTGCTTACTATGGAGTGAATTCTAAACCCTGTCATAACTGGGCGCTCATTACTTGCTAATAAAAAATTTCGCAAGCTTTTTTGAACTGTGGTATGTGTGTAGGAATGTCAAATGAAATTTCAGCATTTCTCTCAGGTGCATGGGCCGCCAACGAGAAAAAAAAAAAAAAAAAAAAAACACACAGAACTGTATGATTCCTAAAATGAAAAATTTTGGAACCAAAACACTATTTAAGTTGCTAAATAACAATTACTTAATAAAGATAAGAATTCAGGAATGCTCAAGTTCATTAAGTGCAGTTTTCTATTTTAATCCCAAATTCTTCTCTTCTAACAGTCATTAATTGAAGGGACATGTAATTTATTTTATCAATCTATCATCTATCTATCTATCTATCATTTTATCAATCTATCATCTATCTATCTATCTATCTATATCTATCTATCTATCTATTTCTATCTATCTATCTATCTTATACTGTATACGGTACTGTATGTATATTGTATATATATATAATATATATATATATATATATAATATATAATATATATATATATTATTATATATATATATATGTCTAAGGGTATTTTTTGTTTGTTTTGTTTTTTCTGGTTAGTATAGTAGTATGTGTACTTTTTTGGAAAACACCTAATTTTGATGATGCCACTTCCCATGATCCATGATCCAACTATGAAAAACAACATAGCTGATAATTATTTGTAAGATTTAAATGGGTTTTTTAAGAGACAATTATTTACCAATATGCATCTTCAGTTACAACGTTGTGTTTTAGTAACAATTACTCTAAAGAAAGTTGTGTGCACATTACAATAAACGCTTTAGGGTTATCTCAGAACGGACCTAACTGAAAAATTACACCAGTTATGGCGCTCAGTAACGGCTCTGAATGATTACTTTTACTGACTCATGGATTTAAACCGCTATCTCATGAGGACTTCAGTTGTGCTTTCCAATTCTTTTTGGACTAACTCATAAAAAACCAAACTGGTTCATAAGAGGCATTTCGTTCTTGATTGGACAGCATGGCTCGTGGTGTGTTTTGCTCAAAACTTCAAAGTGGACCTATCCCCAAAAATGACTCTGGGTTACAGTGAGGGAGTCAATTGTGAATCCTTATATGAATACACCTTACAAAGTATTCCAAACTATTGTACATTTTCAGTTATTGTCACAAATGTGTATGCATTTGTTTAATTTGGAAGCAGTTTTAATTGCAGTCTGGGGCCCTGTTTGTTTTTGCTTTTGCTTTGCTGTTTTTGCATCTGAGCTTTCACTCTCTTCACTCAAAAGGTGTATTTGAGCTGACCGTTAGTAAGAAATTCATTGCATCAGACAGCATGGTAAATGAGCTTTCCCACCTCCATCCAAACTGCATTTACAACACAGATACAAATGTTATTTTTTTTTTCTGAGGAGGCTCCTATTTCAGGACAGGCTATAAATGGCTATATAAGAACACCTATTTGTTTCATGTCAAAAAAAGACCTGAAGTACTGTGAACTGAATGAAGTACAACTAAGGCATATATTCCCCAGCAATAACTCTACCTCGAGAGAATTTCTATGCATACATAAAGAGTGCTGGAATTTATGAGCATTGCCTTCTGCAACAATTGGCCAAAAAATAAGGTGGTACACTATACAAATAGTTTGTGCTCTTCATATGCTCTCTGTCTTGATAAATATGCTTTATGATCCACAATGTTGACTTTATTCTTTTTCCAGCAATACGATGAAATTACAAGAATAGCTTATTTCCAATTGTTTTTCATCATGAGCACACCGAGCATGCTTTCAAAACATAGATTTTATGGACAGCTGCAAACTGTCAAGCGAAGCAGTCGGGTTAGAAGCTTGCTTTTTGAAGGAGAAAATCTCTGCATGCTTTTTCTTCAAACCTCCCAATCAATTACTACCAACGTGATTTTCAACAGCTCTCTGTACAATTAATCATTCACCACACAGTTCCTTTAACACCAACGCAAAACCACCACCAACCGTCCCACAGAGCCGAGCCGCAGAGGGTTGGTCCGAGGCCAGTCTGAGGCCTGTTTCATGCACATCATTGCATGCAGAGCAGCAGTTGTGCCCGTGTACAATTATATCAGTCGTGTTGTGCTTTAACACGTTCTGGCCATCTGTGACATATGTGTTTACTGAACTAACTATAGATCATGCTTGTATTATAATGGTTATCAACAAGCCAATGAAATGATTAAGTTACCAGAATGGACTACACAGAATGTAACCCCAATGTAGCAATCAAATAAACTGCCTAAATCAATTTTTGATTTTATCTTATGTGGTTATATTGAAGTTATATTCAATATATCTTATGTTTACATTGTTTATTTTTTTCTTTTCAATTTCCATCGATTAAGATTTGTAGTTTTTTTATTTCCACTTTTTTAATGGTGTAATTTTGACCACATTGGCAATATTCCTACAAATAAAAAAAAAATAAAAACATGCCAACACTAGTTCTTTCTTTGAACATGAATATGCCTTAAGATTTAGATTCAGTCAGATTTACTGAATAGAAAGTATTTGTGGTGGAGTGTTTAAGGTATATGGCATTCTTGTAGCTTAACAATGAGCATGCTGCCTAGCAACACTAATGCCGTGGGTTTTGATTTCTCAGAGAACACACACTTTGAAGATAAGCTTCTAACCAAAAATGTGAAAGTAAATGTAGTTTTTATTCCAGTTTTTAATTTTGCTTTCCCTGAAAGCATCATACATGGTCAAATATCCAAATAATGTTGAAATTGTACTGTAGGTTTATACTGCATTTTCAACCATATTTACTTGCTGAGTTCCACAAAGGTTATATGGTAACACAAACGAGGCTTGTATGCTGACACTACCTCGCACCTACGCTTATGCTGTACTTCTAGTAGCAACACTGGTGGTTTGGTTAGGTGAACAGTGTGGATATTGTAACCTGTTAATGTTAAGCTTTAAAATAAGCTTGATAACACATTGTTTTGGTTGTTCATTACCATCACAATACATTCTTTGCTTCATCCACCACAGGGCAAATCTGTCACAAGAGAGTCAGCATGATTCCACAGCATAACAACTGGTATTTCATCAGTACTGTAACAGCAGTGAACCCAGGAACACCGCAACCCCAGTTTATGAGTTAATAAAAGGTAGGAGGCTGAGATGAAAGTGACAACAAACCCAGCACCTGTGAGTCAGAAGAGCTTAAGTGTAGACCAGACAGTCAAATTCCAGACAAAATGGGCAAGTGTGTCTCACCGAGGAGACTTTTTGAAATCCCAGCAGGATGGGCAGGTTCAAACGCAGGTACCCGAAGGCAGTGCATGCGGTACCTGACTCCCACTTTCATGAGCTCTCCAGCACGCTACCAGAGATGAGAGAGAACTCTCTGGCCCAAGACCCACCTCCCAAGCTTGACTATCCTACAGGCCATGTGGGGGACAGCTTAGGAAGATAGATTGGATTTGGAAGGAGTTCAGAGGGATTTGATGGTTTGTCGCTGGGTAAGCTTGCGCGCACACTTAATGGGAATCTGTAACACCTGGTTTGAACGGTCTCCATGACAGTGCAAAATTTTTTCAGCTCCTGCAGCAGGTGCAGGACGGCCGGCGAGACAATGGGGATGTGGTGGAGCTGATGAGAGTTAATTTTTTGAGATTCGGCTTCCACTGCCAATAAGCGCTGCGCACTTTTCCGGGGTCTGTATCTAGTGTTTTTATTACCCCTACCCCCTAAAATGGCTACTGTGACTGCTCCTGTATTTGAAGTCGTGAACAATGAGTGTATCTTTGCTTAAAACGTGTGACCTGAAGAAGCAATTGTCCTATGTCTGTCGATACCAAAAAGAGTTTTGAATAATTAGAACGCGCAGATCCAGAGAAATAAAAGGATGAGGACCCAGCATGAAAAATGGAGCATAAACAATGTTGCCTGTTTGTTCTGCAGAGTCCTGTGTTGGTAGAGAATTACTGCAAAACCCTATGATCATCATGAAAAGCAGGAAGAAGAGAAAGAGAAGAGAAGAGAACGAGAACGTAAAAAGAACAGTGGCAGTACAGAAAGAAACGGAAAGGAAAGGAAAAGAAAGGAATGAAACTGAGCTGAAAAGAGAAAAAAAAAAAGAAAGACAATGACATTTATGGAAAATGGGAAAAAAAAAATCTTAAGAAGAAAAGGAACTAAAAAGAAATAATAAAGAGAATAGAAAGTAGAAAAACAAGAAATGCAGGAGACAGACCAGCTAAGCCAACTAAGGTCGTTTGAAAAGAAAAAAAAAGGAATGAAAGAGAAAAAAAATAGCATGTAGAGATAGAGAGATTTGAAAAGACAACAGAAAAAGAGAAATTAAGGAAAATAGAAAAAGAAGAAGAAGAGATAGAAAGGAAATTTAAAAATCATAGAAAAAGAAACAAAAGCTGAAGGGAAAGAGGGAAAGGAAAAAGGCGAAGAAAAAGAAAAAGAAATAAAAACTGATTAGATTATCATTTAATTTCATTTAAAAAAAACAAAAAAAACAAGAGCTGGAAAATTGTCAGTACACAAATGTTTTATGGTTGAAAACAATGAGTCAAGCAGACAAGATTCACTATTATAATTTACAGCTAAACTGAACTATACTTATTTGTTTCGTACAGAATCAAATCGGCTGTTCAGCGTACATAAACAGCACAGCTGAAGCATTAAAGGAAGAAGATGGAAGAGCATCGACAACATGGACATTTTAACACCCCGACTGAGGGCCTTCTTGTCACTCTCTAGTGTAAAGTCATTTGTGTGTAACAACACAGTTCCTACTTCCACATACATGTTGACCTAAACCCACAGCTGAAGCCATTTAACTAAAAGATGGGAACCTTTTGTTACCCCAGCGAAGCAACATTAGCCCTGTTTCCTACGTCAGCTTTGGTATGAAACGATGCCATCAAGACCTGGGCTCATGTGCGCAGGTGGGCCTGCTTATTCTGCCATGTGGTACACAAGAGTTCTATCTAAACACTGTTCCTCGAGTCCAAGCAGGAGTGGGAGTTCCGAGCACTAATTTACGGCAGTTGCCCGGAGCCCTGGGATAATCGCCATCTGGACTTTTGGCAGTTTATTGAGTGGTTACATGATCTGGTGCGACTACCTGTGGACTTGATTCACAGTCCGCTTCTGTAACCGCTGAATTCATAAAATGCCTCCTCAGAGACAAAAAAGACGCATTTTGTTTTGTTTGTTTTTGGTTTGTGTGCAAAAGCAGCACACAAACTCATAATGCATTTGCCTTATCTTTTACCAGCAATGCCATTTTATGTTAGCAGTCTGAACCACACCTAACGGAAACACTGGACAGAGGGTGCAGCAGACCTAGAGAGCCCCTGTCATATTCCAACACCCTTCATCTAAGCCTGACACACCCGTTTCCCCTGGCAACCGCATTGACGGTACCAGGGGCTTGGGGGTCTGTGAAGGTTCTGAGACAATCAGAGACAGAAGAAATGGGAACTACTTATGCGGATGGACAACAATATGAGAAACACTACTGGCTGGCTTTGTCTTAAAAATACTTACTCCTCACCTCACCCCAATAGTCCCCTCACTTCCTGCCTGATTGAAAACAAAATGTTATGCAAACCAGTTTTTATTTTATTTTAAATGCCTAGTAATACCGTTCTCCGCTGTTGAATTTTTCAAAGAAACTATATAAAGAAAGAAACTACATTTTCATAGTTAAAAGCTTAAATTAGCTTAAACCACTCATACTAGAATATAACTATTTGGCAAATACAATGAGGTAAGGGCAGCTTTTTCTACAGCTTCAACACATTTTATCAGAAGTAACAGGTTTTAACAAACCGTTTCCATTTTTTATTTTTTGTTATATGAAGGTCAACGTTAAACTGTCTTTTTATTTTTAATACTTTTAACATGTACGCCGTTTTATTGTTTTATGCCTGTATCCTTCATTTGACCAAAACAAACAAACAAACAAACAACACAAACAAAAAAAAAACTGAAACAGTATTGCAATTTAAAACACTACTCTTCTATTTTAATACATTTTAATATGTAATTTCTTAATGCCATACCTGTACAACACGGCAAAGCTGAAAAACCTCAGCAGCCATTACTTCAGATCTCTGCAATCATTCCTAATATGTTGTTTTGCTCAGGAAATAGTTTTTTATGATATCCAGTGTTTGAAAAACAGTTGTTCAACCTAATAGTATTCTGTGGAAATCGTTTATATGATTTTCTTCTTCCCAGAATTCTTTTATAGATAGATGGATAGATAGTTAAGTATACATACATAACATTTTTTTTTTCCCTGACCGAACAATCAACATCATTTTCACGGATTTCACATGCATTCTTTTCATTTTAAGTAGTTTAGAGAAATGGTTGAATCTTAAAATCTGTAGAGGTCAATGTTGCCACTTTCTGAATATTAAGTGCTGAGTAGCAACTGCCATTAAACATTGCTTGTCAAGATGAATACACAGTGGCAGAAATATATATGAAATCTATAGAATGTCCGTCGTTTCTTTCTTTGAAGAATAATGTACAGTAGACATGTTATTTCATGAGTAGCTCTCTGTGTCCCACAAACTTGTACTTGTGATTACAGTTGAACTACACAATCCTCATAAAAACTTTGAATGAATTAATATGCAATTTTGGATTAGACATATTTACCTCTAAGTCTGTAGATACTCCTTTGCTGAAAGCTCAATCCACTGGTGGTCCAGAATGTTCAATGTGATTAAAAGAGCAAAAATTCTGACCTTGCACTTGATAACGGTCATGCTTGTTCAGAACAGAACAGTTGAAAAGCCTAAAGGTGTTATTATTGATCCTTCCTGCATTACTCCAAATATTGAGTTCTGTCTCTGTAGAACATAAGTATGAGGGTATTGCTGGATAATTTGGGCTCACCAATTTGTCTCCTGGCACCCACACTGCAGCTGACAGATATGGCACAATGAACAAGGACTTGCTGTTATTATTGTTGTTTAATAGCTTGGCGGGCTTAGATTACTTTGAAGCAGTGTTCCGAGGAAAAATAGGTAAATGGAAGTTGGAGAACTGTGGCTGCTCTGGCTTGTTTAAACTGGATCACAATGCACAAAAAGACAATTTTAGAAATATGCTAAAACCTCTTCCATAAGGAATGTCTATGTCTCTGCGATTGAGGCTGCAGTTTTTTTTACGGAGCATTATCCTTCTTTATTTGAACAGTCTGTATACTTTGAGCTGTACAGTGAAGACAGATATAGTGCTTAAGTCTTTAAATGAGCAGCTGCACCACATGAAAGTACAGGTATGTTGGTTTAGATGTCAGGAAAGGGTATTCATGTAGTTCGAGGTATTCATCTGCTTTTCTTTAAAGCTCTTCTTTTTATCTCTGCTTTTATAGCTGAAGTGTGGTGGTTAGTGCCACCAATAGCAAAAAAGAAAACAAATAAGAATAATAAAATAAGAATAATAATAACAAAAGAAAATAATGTTATTATTAAAAAAAAAAATAAAAAACCAAAACTATTAATATATTTAAATAATAATAATAATAAAAAAATCCAAATAAAAAAAAAAAAAAAAAAAAAAAAATCAAAATCCAAAAATGTACAATTTAACTTTTTAATGTAAAGTGTTACCTTATTTATTTTACTGGGATAATAATAATAATAATAATAATAATAATAATAATAATAATAATAATAATAATAATAATAATAATAATAATAATAATATGCCATTAAAATGAATTACATTAAATTGTTCATTGTAAATAATGCAGTAACATACTGGACCTTTTTGTAAAGCATTAATATGGAAAAATACCAAAGATAAGATAAGAATATGATACAATGCATGTAATGCAAATTTTATTAAAAGTTTATTTGTGTGGAGGCTGGGCTCTAAACTAGCACTGCAACTATGTTCGCCAGGATAAAAATTTCATTTTCTCTCAAGAACATCACCTCTCTCAAGAGTCCACTGAGATTTAATTCTTCCTCTTCAAAAGGATTTTAATGACATAAATGTGACCTCTTTTTTTTTATCTTCCTCTTCACTGTTTCTTTTGCAACATAATTGATGCTTCAGTCCGAAGGTCTCTCCACCATAAAGGTGTGCACTGAAAATTATGGTCAGATTTGAAATGCAGTGACCTTTGAAGTGCTTTGTGATAGTCAGCTCCTCACGATTCTAGCCCATGAGTTGCTCCTTCATTCTGGTGATATAAGAATGGCTAGAGGACATAGGATGGAGGGCGATCACTAGAGGCTGACAATAAGTGTGTATGTGATCCAACATGTCTCCCTGAATATGTGATTTCACTCAATTTCAAGCATGACTGCCCCGCACGACTCATGCATTTCCTTAAAATATTCCCAGAAAACATTTATCTAATCCCTTTTAGGGCTTCTTGGCTCTGTAGGCTGGATAGCACACAACCAGGACAGGAAAGTGTCAACTTTGCACATGCAAGTGTTGTATTTGTACTGCTAATGCTGTCAGTTAAATAAAAAATACCAAATTATAATTAAAAAAAGGTGTGTGTGTGTGGGGGGGGGGGGGTTCCTTCCCCCAATAGTTGTTTTTTTTTTTTTTTTTTTAAGTTTCCTGGTCACTTTTCTCACATTTAACATTTAACTCTGCCAGCTTTAATTTGAATAATCAAACTTCAAAGGCTTCTTGCTTTTTTTAAACCACTGTGTGCCTGTGCACTGAACGGCTGCCATTCTGCTCTGAAATGGTTTGTGCCTTATCTCAATAGACAGATGTCTTCTCATCTTCAGTTTGGTGATTTCAGCTTCTTGTGGGTCTAACAATTTGACTGGCTCAGTGACCAGCAACAAGCTCAAGGTTGTAAAGTGTGAGGTAAAATGTCTTTCTAAACCGGTTTAACTTGCAAAAAAAGGGCTACTGCAAAAAAAAAAAAAAAAAAATCTATTCTGCTACAGATAATTAATTAATACAATTTACAAAGCAGGAACAAAATGTCAGGTGGCCTTACTGTCCCAAAGGCTGGATTAACAATGGATACTGGGGCGCATGCCCAGGGGCACCAAGACTAGAAGGGCGCAGCACCACACCCAGAGAACCAGCAAAATAAGAAGAATAGCAGCACAATAGTACACTAATCCAGTTCAAGCTAATTTCATAGGCAAATAATGATGAGAGAAAAACAAATATTACAAACCTAAATATTTTGAAAAATAGACATTTAAAAACAACATTTGTAAAAACTATTTACAAAACTGACATTTACAAAAACAAAAAGCTTTTTACAGTATGTGTTATAAACAATAAAAAACATTTTGGTGGGTTTTAAGACCCATACTTGATTTATTTTGAAACTAAAAATTGTAATCCTGCTAGCAATCCCCCCAACCTTTTTTTTTTTAACGAAAAGAAACAATATTCTGTTATTCCCCAAGCTTGCTGATGAATAACACAAAGTGTGTAAACACTAGATTTGATTCAGCAACCCCCGCCCCCCCCCAAAAAAAAAAAAAAATAAAATAAAAAAAAAAATAAAAATATGCTGTGAGGACAAACAGTCAAGCTGATAATGAATAGATGAATAAACAAATAGAACACATGAATAACTTCTTATTTTAATTCAGAGGCAAAACTGAATGTTCACAGAATACAAAGAAGTTGTGCCTTCATTGTATGCTGTGAGGACTGGACTGGTAGAACAGTAAAGCTGATTTTTTTATTTTTATTTTTTTTTAAAGAAATCTAGTGTTCTTTATTTTAAATACTGTAGTTATACAATATGCACTTTTTTCAAAATACATTATGCATGCTTTTGTGCTTTAAGATACAGAGTTCAATCGTTTTGTGCCAGATCTGGACACAGACAGTAAAGGTCAAAGCATTTTTTGTGCATTTTGTTTGGTCAGTACTGTCTCGCTCCAGTGCACAGTCAATACACACTGAGGTCAAGTGAATATCGAGCGTAATGCATGGAAATGTCATTTTGTTTGTCTTTGGGATTTAAGCAAATAAATAATTTGCACAAAATAAATATGCCACCAGAGCAAACAGATGTACTATGGAGAGAGCTTCACCTCACAAGAAGATATGTCAGAGGGTCAGATTTATATTTAGTGAAAAAGACTGTGATACCTCTCACAAAATGTCTTTGATATTGCACATTGTACTGAGTGAAGCTTTATAGGCTGCATCTGGTACACTAATTCACCTGCAACCAACAAATCAGTGAATTTTCTTCTTCTTCTTCAAAAATAAATAAATAAATAAAAATTTCCTTTTATGTGCAGGATTTTTTTTTATGTTCATACGGTTTAAGCACAATGTGAGGATGAGTAATAATTTATTTTAAAAATATTAAAATTATACAATTTAATAAAAACAATTACAGTAATTCTACAAAACTGAATCACATAATAATCCCAGTGTCCCAAAACAATTGAGAAAAATAAATAAATAAATCAGTTATTCATCCTCAATCATGTTGCCAAGTTTCTTCTGAGGCTAATTATCTCACAAACTAACAATAACAACAACAATAACAACAATAATAATAATAATAATAATAATAATAATAATAGTAATACAATTTAATAGTGCCATGGAGTATAAGGTACATAAAAAAAGTTGATATTCTTCACAAATTCACCTTGTATATTCCACGGTAATATGGTTTTGGAGCAGCGTATAGGGTGAAAAAATAATTCCTTTTTGGGTGAAAGCTACCTTGAAATGAATGAAACGGAAATAGTGCCTGATTTGTAAAGACAGACTGATTAGAACAAAGACCGTTGCCAATTCTATTGATCCTTTCTTCATAACAGCCTTATCCAACGTACCACACACACTGCCCAGCCCCAGAAAACACTCATTGTGTACTCTGTTGCTGGGCTTGGGCAGTTGTTATTTATTGCTAATGTTACGAAATATGAAGTCAGACCTGGCACAGGACCGTCGCGGACCAGATTCTTAATAACACTACTCAGTCTGAGATGGTTTTCTCCAACGATGTGTTTTCCTTAGGGCCAGCACACAGTAACAACGATTTAAAAAACGATGCACAAACCATTATGCTCTCATGGGCAGTTTTGGATGGAGACGTTCTCTGCTTGGTCTATGGGGATAAAAAACCCTCACCAAAGAAAAAAAAATCTGGTGAATCGTATGGATGACCCACTTGTGATGTGCCCACACACACACAAACAAAATCAACAAGTATACTTTTAGGATATTGGAAAGTATGGGGAGCTGAATAATCACCCCCTGTGATGCTGTTTGATTCTTGAGCAATTTTACCGAAAACTCTGCATAGTACTACAATTTTTTTTTTTTTCAGAATTTTCCCCGGAAATCCCGCATGACAGAAAAGAAAATACAAATAAATCTGTTCATGGTTGTCCAAACGCAGTAATGATTTTCTTTCTTCAGTGTATGGCAAGATAAGATGAGAGGTTAACACTATGTTTTACACAGCTTTTTTTTTCATTACAATGAAAAGTGAAATGTGACCGAGCTCCCAAAAAATGGCAAAAAGGGACCATCAACTTTTACATGATCCATTGCTATTCTCATATTGCTCACCTTTTTGTGTGCGTACAATATTGAATACCAATATATAAGGTTACATTTCGTCATCATACTATATTCAAATATATCCATTCCACCATTCTTGACCGGCCGTGATGTTAAATGTGGTTCTCACTCAACACAGTCACGCACATGACCAAATTTGTATATACCACCCATTAATCATATATTATTTATTTTTTGCTATCACAGCCCCTGAGTATACCATTGACTTTCAATTGTATGGAAACAAGCAACCATAAATACTCCAACTCCTTTTGTGTAGCCTATAAGAAAGATCAAACAGTTTTGGCACAACATGAGAGTGAGTAAATTGATGACAGAATAGATTCATATTTGGCTGAACGCTCATATAAAAACTGTCCTACAGTAAGTCTCTTTGAAATGCTTATTAGCATTCTCCAAACAGTTTTCAGCGTCTTATCTATGACAAACACAATGTTGACTCCAAAGGCATTTACATCAACTGACAACCATAGCCATGTGGCGGCGTATTTGAATGTAAGCTTCTAGGTCTGCTCGCACTTCTTCCCCCACGCCAGCTACAGAATCTATTTAAATATTACACTCGTCCAATTGTGTGAGCCTTTGTTTAAAATCCAGTCTCCCAGGACGATAACTTGAATGCACTTGTTCCAGTCAAATAAGACACCAGGCTGATTCCATGTCCGCATGCATTCAAGGATGACAAATCAAGACTTTATTAGTTAGCCTGGTAATGTCCACGACAAAGAGGCCAGGAAGTAAGTGATGGACCGCTTCAGCAAAGAATACAAAGGATCCACAACTGCTTCTTTTCCCCTCTTTTAACTACCAAAGCAGGAAGGATAAGCATTTGGCACAGCAAAACTTAATGTGGGAGTGTTCAGCCATCTGCGTGCGACATGATGGGGGACGGAGACTAGCTAGTGAACGGACCAACACGAGCCAGCCACACAGACTACTAACAGTAGTTCAGATCGAAATATCCCACGATAACAGAATCTTCTGATTCCTGCTTACAACAGAATGGCTGTGTGTGGATATACATCAATTTTTCAAACAAAAACCACCTCTTTTCAATCTTTATCTACTGACAAAGGGACAGGACGGACCAATGGACCATTGCACAGAAGATCATGTGTTCTGACTTTTAGTTGGCACTTCTCAAATCGCAGTCATTTGATTGGCCTATTGCTTCAGGGAAAACAGAAGATGGAGCGGAGTGGAGGAGGATGCGCTGTTGGGAGCTGGGCTGTCCCTCTGTGGGGGAAATCAATGATTATTTTGTTTAATTATTGGATAAACCTAATCAGTTCCACTGCTGGTAATTACTAGCACTTGCTAGGAAGTCATTATAAAATCATTGTTTAATGCAGTCTCGGGCTGATGAAATAATGAATACAAGCAATTTGGTGAGAAATGTTTCTGACATAAAAGAAGATAAATATTTAAGTTTCTCTCTCTCTCTCCTTCCTCTCTCGCTCTCTCTCTCCTCTCTCATATACCATGGCGAGCTTTACTTTGCATGGCTGCTGTACCCTGTGTCCTTTAGCAATATATCGTTTGACACTTGGTCGATGATGTTCTTGTGACAAGCAGCCATTGGCCATGTCGCTTCCAGAATCCTGCCTGAATTTTCGGACTATCTAGGACTAATTGAAAATGACATATGTACTAAGAAAGTTTAATATTAGATGTTGGTTAACCTCTGTATCACCGAGGGTGCCCCTTTTAAAGTACTACAAATTAAAATCCAAGCCCGAAGCTGGCACATTTCCTTTCCCAACATTTAGCAAAGGAAATTTGTAGGCATAGAAAACATTCATTTAATGATACAAGTCTAACTAATGGAAGACAGATGGAATCTTCACTGGGGCAAATAATTGTTAGTTCCCCTCCTTAAGCACATGGCAATTAACAAGCGCAAGATCGGCCAGCAAACCTATTGGGCTGAAATAAATAAATTGTGACCTCACCCAACACTGGAAATCAAAGATTGGCTCTGACTAAAGATGTACTGCTTAAAAATAATACATTACATAAATAAAAAAGGTGTGAAACTGGGTTGCTAAGTAAAAAGAAAATGATATCCATAAATATGGCCTGCTTTGGCAGATGACATTTCCCCCTGCAAGACATTCTAGCATTCTGTTATATATTATGTATATACACTGCCCGTCCAAAAAAAAAAAAAAAAAAAAGTCACACACTCTTATATTTTGTTGGACTGCCTTTAAGCTTTTGATTATGGCACGCAATTCGACATGGCAATCATTGTCGATAAGCATTCTGCAATGTCACATTTATTCCCAGCCAGAGTTGCATAAATTTTTCGCCAGGATCTTGTATTGATGATGGGAGAGCCAGACCACTGTGCAAAGTCTTCTCCAACACATCCCAAAGATTCTCATTGGGGTAAAGGTCTGACCTCGGGACTTTGTGGTGGCCAATCCAGTGGTGAAAATGATGGTTGCTTGCTCACTGAACCACTCTTTCACAATTTGAGCATTGTCATTTTGGAATATTCCCGTGCCATCAGGGAAGAAAAAATTAAATGATGGAAATATTCCTTGTCATTCAGTATATTCAGGTAGTCAGCTGACCTCGTTCTTTGGGCACATAACATAATCATCCATGCAGTAATTATCCAACGGGAGGATCTTAACTATTTGCTTCGTTAAATCCAGGTGGTGACTTTTTTTTGGATGGGCAGTATATATATATATATATATATATATAGATATATATATATATTATATATATATGTATATATATATAGGTATATATATATATTCAGCTTTCTCACATAATACACATGATGGGTCTTATTTGTCTTTGTCCTCAGTATTGATGAACACATTCGTCTGTTGCCTGCTGCTGTCTTCTTCTTACTTCCTGTCCTCTTTTAGATGCTTCTCCTGTAAGAACATACACACAGCAGTAGATCAAAACAATTGACTGTTCCTGATAGGACCAAAGAAATACCCTGGCTCTTATCCTGTGGTGTTTGTAATTCACTCCTGATTTATTCATTTCCTTCCATTTCCTCCAGAGCTTTACAGAGCAATCACTCACCCCCTGTTAGCTGCCCATGATCGAATGCAAAACTGATAAGTCAAAAGTTTCTTTGTCACTGAACACTATATAACAGTTTTTTTGCTTGCTTGTTTTAAGCCTCCTATATTGATTGACTGATTTTCTTTGGCCGCAGCAAAGCCTTTCAGTATGCCAGTAGTTGGAAATGGTAAATCTAAAATTGTCAGGCTACATGTCAGGCGTTATACATGATATAAGGCCAATAAAACACACAAAAAACCAAAGTGCGTGACTTGTTGCATTTTTCACTATTATAGGTGCTGTAAGCAATTTTTATTTAGTTATTTTTTTCTTGACTACCAAGGATTAAAATTTTTCCAACTACATACCTGACAGATATAACTGGCATAGGTGTCCTGAGGAATCATACATGTGACAGGACATAGTAAAAAAAAAAAAAAAAAAAATATATATATATAATATATATATATATCTATATATATATATATATATAAGGCTCTCTGCAAGTAAATCACTTTGCGCTTTCAGCTTTTTTTCTTATTCAGTAATGTAATTTTGGGGTGGGGGTACTGTTTTCCTGAACAACGGGCGTCAGTGAGTCCATAAAACATATCTGAAATACCATTCATAAATGTGAAAATTCTGTTTGGTGCTGCTTAGTGGTGTGGAAATGACACACTGCAACCCTTTAAATAATGTTGATGAATCTGTTTTTTTACTCACAGGATTTTCTTTGCACACGATGAAGCAGTTCAATCCCGATTAACTCACTAATCAGATTAGCCAAATAACCATTAATCCCATTAAATTTAGAGCATCACACTGCAGTACCAGTCATTGTCTGATGTGCTGAAACTTATCCTATCAGCAACCCCATGAGCAGATTTCCAAATCAAAGCAAGAGCTCACCGGCTCCCCCTTCTGACTGCATTAAAGTCTGGATCATCTCCAGGAGGCTGAGGACATGTACAGCAGAAAAAGGAGGCAGGAGAGGCAAAAACATAGGTGCATGAGCAGTGGGCAAGGGTTCAAGTAATTTTCTTTCTCTATTCTTGATTTTCATTGTTCCTTGTATTATTTAAAGCTAGCGTGGGTTTCAGAAGGTGAACACCAAAACAGCTCAGAGCCGGCGAAGCATTTATCAAACAGATTAAACCCTTGACAGGACGGACCACGGCTTCATGTTTGATGGGGTGAACGAGAAATGCCTCTTTTGTATGGTAGAATTTTCTTCAGCAACAACAATTTTTGTCGGGACTAACGTGTCCTTGGCTTATGCTGAACATGGACAATAGTGCTCAAAAGGGTCATTTCAACAGCAGAAGCGCATTAAAAACGCACACAAACTGCAATAACATAGCATTATGGTAAACGGATCCATCAGCTAAACTATATTTAAGTCAATGACAAAAAAGAATAGTCACTTGAAAGCTATTTAATGGAAGTTGAACAGTGAGGCAAAGAGAAGAGCAGCTGCCTCAACCTGCTTTCATTTTGGACACTGATCCTCGGGTGGTCCAATATATAGAGCCCGATTTCTTTTTAAACACTCATGTTCTTCTGCAGAGTGCATGCAAATGGGGCCCTGGCTTAAGTTACCATTTAGCAGTCTAATATCAAGTGTAGAGGAAACTTCTGCAGCACAGTCACTGCTGGGCACTGTGCAAAAGCAAAGCCCCTAGACTGAAATATTATGTAATTATTAATTTCCTCATAGACTAACACAGTTGTGCTGTTTGGTTAGCCACAGGTGGCGCCGCTACATATTAATTAATCTCACTGAGAGGGGAAAGTATGAGAAAAAATCGAATTTTATTATGCAATCATGATTAACCACAAGATATTGCTGATCAGGTGCGCTAATATTATATTAAATTATGAGGGTGACTAATTTTTTTACTTATAAAAAATATAATTTTACTGCAAAAAGTTCACTGTAAAAAAAGGATTTTTTGAAGTTGTAAGTAAAGATTATTCGAGTACATTCTACAAGAAATACTATGAGTTTTCTACAAAATTTTCAAATTTAATTCAGTGTGTTACTTGCCATTTCTTTGGAATTGTTAAATTTACTTTTTAAGTTAAGTTAAAATTGTTTCTACACCTTTTTTTTTCTTTCTTCGGTGTGGTGAATACAAATATAAGATTTTCATCATAAATTTTATGGTATATGCAAAAAATGTTTCCCTTTTTTTTTGTTTTTTTTTATATTACTTTACAATACAATTGTGTGCATGTTCTTAAGTCTTCCCATATTGAAACATTACTTTAGATTTGTAATCTTTTTGCCTTGTTTTGCTATGTAGACCAATGGGTTTTTTTCTGCTTGGTTAATTTCACTTTTACATGGCAACATTTCAAAATGAGAAAAAAATGTGTTAATAAAAATCACATCAAGAAAACTGCCCCCTCATTGGTCAGAATATTCAACACATGGCAATATTTCTGAATTTTAAGGTGGCTAGACAACAGCTCTGCAGACCAAAAATAATCACAGAAAGAAAGCCAAGATTGGTCCTTACATTGTTGTGTTAAATAATCGTCACAATGATAGTTCACTAAAAAAATTTAATTTTGGTGGTTATTTCCTAATGTCAATGCCAACCTGTTGGAATAACTTGCTTCAGTGGAAATTTTTTTTTTTTTTTTTTTTTTTTTTTTAAAATTTCTTTTTTTTTTTTTTTTTTTTTTAAAAATTAAGGATGTTTTCCAACTGCTTTTTGCCCATTTGATGAAAAGTATTGGAGGTTAAAAATAACATTTGGATCTCACTGACTTTCTTTAAAGGGGAGTTTAACTATTTAACATGATGTTCGTGGAACAGGCCCCTAGGCCTTAACCAATCACATCAATTCCCGATATCCCTTCATATAGCGGGCGCCACCTCATACCGCACTTTTTGTCTCTTTTTCTCGAACCCACCCTCCCAGCATCCTTTAAATCAAAATCAGCTATCTGTCACAATTCACGTCAGGGAGCAAGGAACTAGGAGTTCTTCAAAACCAGTCTTTAAAATCCAATCAGGCACTGTAGAACATACAGGACCACATGGCTAGACATTTAGAACCAACCAACACAAAATGAACGGACTGTGGCTTTTAAAAACAAGGGTAACTTGGGAGGAACGAGACACACCTTGAATCAAATTAACAAGCAACATGAGGAAGGAAACCTGGGTCACAGGGAGCAAAAACACACAAAGACAGGTCCCTCACCCTGACACTATTCGTCTATTGTGTCAGGTTGCATCGGCTTTTTGGGGTCATAATCATACTCTGGACCTAAATATACAAACTAGACGATACCCCTGATCCTGGATCTCATCCGGCCATCAATTCCAGAATGCCCAGATCAACCTTTGACCATAAATCCTGTCCCTTTAAACTTTTCATCCTCTTCCAACTCATCCCTAACATTCTGACCAATGAAACTATTCATTTACATATGAGGTTGTGGTGGTGGTTCTTTAGCTAGTGAAGACATTTTTTTAAATATCGTTCTTGTGTGGAAGCATTTTGAATTTGCTTGTCATTCTCAGTACTTTTGACTGGCAGTGAGTGTGTGCCTTTTGCCATTTTAGCCAAAGCATTCCACAAACTTGACTGTTGGTTGAGAGAGAGCCTTCTGATGGCTGCATGTTTAATATATAGTCCTGCGTGCTAGTGGAGCAGGAGTGCGTTATCTGTATTCTCAGACTCAGGGTGAAAGCTTTGAATCATGCCTAAGACTAATGAAAGAGGAGCAGGAGGAAGTAAGAAATGAGCCACGGAGAGGTGTGATCTACCTACGGAGAGATTACCATGTAACCCTGGGCTCTCATCTTACACTGTGTGGGGAGGCATGCGGTATCATTCGTTCACATGGCAGTGCGGTGAAGAAAAGGTCTCGTACTGAAGTGTTAAGATTTATACTCCAGCTATAAATCTGCAGAAACGGATGCCCCCACCAGATTTTTAATATCATGCCGATACCCCACACTCTCTGCCCATGGACAATATGTTCAACTGACTTTGACAAATCAAACACTTAAGAAAATACGACAATATCCCTCACAGTGCAGCTCTGCAGGGAGGAGGAATGGATGCACAACAGCAAGTCTGAGAATATTTCCTCTGAAAAAGGTGCCACAAGGATGTAGTGGAAGAAATAAACAGCCAGTTTATCCACAGGATGGATGGTGACACTCATGATCTGCCCATAACAGCATACCCTACTTTTTGGATGGAAAGTTTGCCCACTGCACAGAATAATTGGCTCACTCTGGGGTACAGTGAAGCTGGCTTTCAGAAAATATCTAGTGTAAAAAAAGGCACAGAGTAATTAAATCATTCTTGATTGTTTTCTTAAAACAATTTGCTGATATATGTCATACTTCAGTGTAATTGAGCTGAACCAAAATACATAATCACATGTACATCTACAGTTTTGCATTTGTATTTTTAACAGCACAAAATAACAGTATCTAGAGTACACTTTTTTTTTTTAAATATTATAACTATATTTTAAATATTTTCTTAATATTTGAAATCCTACACTGTAAAAATAAAAACCTCTCCAACTCATATGTTCTAGGGACTGGTCACATCCAAATTTTTCAATTGAGCCTAATTAAATTTATGAAATTCAATTCACACAAATTCACTTTGGCCAATTGAAACATTTATGATGTGATCATCAGTAATCTCATACAAATTTTGTTTTCAGTTAGGCCTATTGAAAAATTTAGATGTGATCAGGCAATAGAAAATCTTGAATTGGAGAGGTCTGAATTAAATAAATATGAATAAATATTGTCCATGCTCTATGTACAGTACTATAAACCACAATATATCATACATAAAGTAATACATTTAAAAAATAAATTATATTAAATATATACTGTATGTTAAGATTTATACTCCAGGTATATATACATGGTAAAATATTTTACATATCCTTACTATTTCTGTGCATGCAGTTACTTATACAGTAGGCTATATACTTCCACATAATTTTGAATGCATCATATAGAACATTTATAATACTCTATAATATTCTATATTATTATCTAAATGACAAATAATGAAAGTGAAGTTCTGCAATCATAACTTAAGTCAAAAGAGCATATGAAACCAACTTTAAAAAAACCATCCATGCAATGTTTTTACTCACTGTACTTGCATTTGTGAATTATTCAAAACAACATGATTGCATAAAACTGATGTTTTCCTGGAGTACTGTTTTTAAACGAAATCTACTCAATGCATATTGAAATGCAATGCAAATGATGTAATCGAAAGAAGAATACAGCTGTTGTTACACCAGACCCTGCTCCCTGATGTGACTTTGGTAACCTGACATTCGGTCTGAAGCTCAGAATGATAAGGTTCTGATTGATGCACAACCCACAAAACCAATTCATTACCTGAGCCCCCTCCCATTCCCCAGTCACACTCCTCAAGTACAGCACAGCTGCTAAGAGAAGAGAACACTTATTAAACACAAGATGCTCAAACTTACCTAGTTTTTGGAAGCCGGTGTTGTAATTGCCTTTAGATCTTCCTCCTTATCTGCGTCCCCCTGGTCCTTAAGCAGCTTTCTCCCTCTCACAATGTTTCTGGCAAAGATCTATTGATAAGTCAAACTGTGTTTTCAGTAGTCTATCGTTGCCAACGGTTAGACTGGAGTTCCTCTCTGGCTGCCAGCCGCGGCTGCAATGAGGAGGCTGTGCAACGTGTGCACCTTGCTTTCGCTCTAACTCGGTCTCTCTCTGTCTATCCGACTTTCGCACCCTCCTCTCTCTCTCTCACTGACACACGCACATGCACACACTATCTCTGTGTCTCCCTCCCTCTGTGTCTCTCTCCCTCGCCCTTCTTCTACCTCCCCAATCCCTCTCTACCCCCTGTCTTGTTCTCTCTCTCTCTCTCCCATTGTATTGATCTGCCAGCGCTGGCGTTCTCCTCCTGCAGCCTCTAGAGGGTGTTCCAATAGTCGACAGTAGCCAGTCCAGAACTAATCTAGCTTCAATTTCAGATTAGCTCGGCAAGAGAAATCTGGAAGAGAAAGGAGAGTGAGAGCGAGAGACAGAGAGAGAAGAGAGAGAGATGGGAGGGAAGGAGAGAGAGAGAGAGAAAGGATGAGTTGTGGATTCTCTCACACACTATATAGAAAGGTTGTAAATTTACAGTAAAAGTGGCTGGCTTTTTTTGTTGGCACAAGTTTCAATGGAAAATACAGTGACAAAATTTCAGGTGTTACAGGAGGCATTTTGGTGCCTGTATGTAGTGAAATATGCCTGAATAGAATAGAATAGAATAGAATAGAATAATTCTATATTTTTTCTGAATATATTTAAATACATCTCATGTCAATTTTAATGATTTATTTATTTGTTTTGTAGTCGTAAATGTAATTATGTTGTTTTGAACAGATCAAGCATTCAAAAAAAAAAAAAAAAGAAAAGAAAGGAAAATTAGGCCACTGAGGCCCTTCAATCACCCTAAGTGTCTCACCTTTATCTTCTCATTTCTACATAAATAACAAAAAAATAACAATAAAACGTAATAAAAATATTTTGTTATCCTACAAAGACCAAATAAATGACGATCTCCACAAATCCCCCACCCCCAGATTAATAAAAGCATAAACATTTAATGTGTTTTAGATGAGATTTCTTGACATGTATGGTCAAGAGGAACATTAAACTACAGTACATCTTACTCTGCTCATAACCACCTCAAAACAGAAGGCCACATAAAGACAAAACTGTTTATATATATATATATATATATATATATATATATATATCTATATATATTATATATATATATATATATATATATGCATTATTTTTTAACTTTTAGTTAATTTTTCAATGTCCATGTCCCATTAATGTTCTTTATTATAGCTTTTTCCATTATTTCTCTATTATTTTAAAAATATGAATAGTTTTTTTTTCGCTCTTTTCACTCTTACTGTCTCTATTCCTCTCCGCCAAAGTGCAATCTGTGCTGTCAACTGGGCAGCGGGATCCCTGCCTCAGTGAGAAACAGTGAAACTGAGACAGGCATAATCTTTCAGCAGGCAGTCTGAAGCAAATGGATACAAACAGAGAAGGTGAAAGTCATATCCCTGCTGAGCTGGTCTTTTTACAAATCAAAATTGGAAAATAACCTTTATAGCACCTCCCGGAGGATATCAGACTAATATTAGTTGATACATTTCATCATATTGTCATGGTGACAGTGTTCGACTTGCCTTTCAGGAAAAATTTTGCACAATCAGCATTAGTGCTCGCTGCTGAGAGAGGCTGTGATGTAACAATCTGTCAATAAATCAACACGCCCGTGGCGTGACACGCAAGGTAAATTATACTGAGATTAAACGCTGTGATTTTCATCTGAGCCACGGTTTTTCCACAACACAGAAAAAGAAACCTCATGCTCATATTGTCATTATCATTAGTTGGAAAATTCCTTTAAGTCAGCTGCTATTTGGGCCTTGTATTTATTTATTTTTATTTATTTATTTATTTTATTTTTTTACAGACTAGTGGCATACTTATGCACACATACACAAAATCTCTCAGAAATTGCTAGTAAATGTCACAAATAACTACAAAGAAATAGCACTTAACACATTGAATTAAACATGAAATTGTGAAGCAAAAAGATTGAAATTGTATTTTCTTGTAAAACAAACAATAAAACTTTATATATATCTATGCAAAGTGTATCTTCAGTCTTGTATTGTGCACTATATACATCATTCACTCACCCCTCATGTCAACAAGATATTTTGAAAAAATAAATAAAAATAAAAAATAATAATTATTATTAATAAAAAAAAAACCTGTATTGTATTTGTCTTTACTGTAAGGACTTTCATTGTACAAACAATGAAAGTCCACAGCAAAAAGAAACCCATACAGACTGGAACAATGAATAATGCTGACAAGAATTTTCATTTTGGTGTGAACTATCACTTTAAGCTGTGAGAAATCCTTCGCTGTGCTAAAGAATTGGCTGTTTCTAACAATAACAGGTGTCTGGAAAAACCTGCACTACCATGTTGAATAACTGAGAGCACTCATAGTTTTTTCGGAATTCCCAGAGCCCTGAGGTTCCTGTACAGTAGAACACCAGCTACATTAAGAGTGTTAAAATGTGGGTTGTCAGCAAAAAATAGAGGGTAAAGCTTAAAGACAGCATTGAAATAGTGGATTGTGCTTTATGGTTTGTTGTTCTGCTTAGGCATGTTGACAGCTTTCAAGTGCACCAACTCAGTGTTCCTTTAGAAAATAAAAAAATAAAAACCTCTCCAACTCAGTATTTTCTAGTGACTGGTCATATCTAAAAATTTTCAACTGGCCTGATTAAATTATATGAAATTCAATTCATACAAATTCAATTTGGCCAATTGAAACATTTATATGTGATCAGTAATTCACACAAATTCAGTTAGGCCTATTGAAAAATTTAGATGTGATCAGTCAATAGAAAATCTTGAGTTGGAGAGTTTGGTGAAAGTGAGCGATTTTGCTTTAAAAAAATAAAAACTGCCCACCTCCTTTAGATAGTTCACCCAAAAAATCATAATTTACTGACCCTCATATTAGTCTAAATCAGTTTTACTTTCTACTATGGAACACAAAAAAAGAAATTTTCAAAACATGTTTTTTTTTTTTTTTTCTGTCCATATACAAGTTATTGTTGTCCATTGTTGTTTTGGACCCCATTGATTTTTATGTCTTCTGTGTTCTAAAAAGGCTCTTAGGTTTACTTAGTCAATGATTGTGGATTATTTGCACATAAATAAATAACTATGCGCTTGGTAATATTTCTTATTCCAGAAAGTATCAATCAGAAATCATGACATAGTGTTTGATTATAATTATTAGAATTAAGAAAGAATTAATCATTATTCAGTGAATCAGACACTAAATAATGATTATTCAACCCTGAACATGAAGTACTTTTCAAATCAGAGATGAAGGTGTGTCAAGTTTGATCTGCAAAACAAGAATTGAATTTCTAACTTTCAAAGAAGCCAGATCAGTAAAGATCTTTAGTTCATCTGTTGTGTTTTGTGTATTTTTTTGTAGATTTTGCTGATCTCAGATGTATTCTGTTTTCTATCATCTATCTATTCATTAATACAACCCACGAATAAAAGAGCATGACATTATATGTCCTCAAAATCATCTTTTGATGTATTTGTGAGAGCTTCCTGATTACCTGGCTCTGTTCGTGGCTGCCTTATATAAAGATATGATTAGCTGGTTTTGTCATATACCTCATTCATACTCTTCATGTTATATAAATGGGCAGGGGCCTTTAACTGTCCTGCTGATACCCAAGTCAGGAAATTACAGTGATTACAAAAATAAAACCTGGGTGATTTCAGACATCTAAACACTGAAATTCGTGGAGGGGAAATCATAGACTAATCAACAACCTTCTGTGGGTCCAGCTCAAGCTCATTTTCAGTGCAATTGTGTACAAGTTGGGCAATCAAAGTAGCCAAGATAACTTTGTGGTTGAAAACTTGTTTAATAAAACTGTTCAAATTGGTGTCATGCCTCTGACTTGTTGCTGGCTTCACTTCAGCATTCATATGGAGCAGATTTATTAGCTCAGAAAGGTCCGTTCTCAACATTTCCCATCACGCTTCAGGTCAGATGAAGACAATGAAGAGTCAAATTAACAGAAGTCTTTATTAAATCCAACAAATACAGGTAGATGAGATCCACAAAACCGTGTGGGTTACACAAACAATTACCAGACAAATGAAGAGTGCACACGGAGGACCTTAAATGCACATTGATGAAGAACTAATAACAAACAGCTGTGATGATTGAGTTAGCGTGGTGGGAAACCAAGACAAAGGAAAAAGGAAACTATAAACAAACTAAAAGTACAATGAAAAACTGAAACCAAATGAGACTGAACTAAACATAACTTTGACTAAACAACCCCCTTCGGGGAAGGCATGGCCTCTCCGCCGATAGAATTGACTGAGGTGGTACAGGAGGTAGATGAAGGGCTGGTGAAGGGTAGTAAACTGGCAGAAGGGAGGAACCCAGGGTGGAGCGATGGTGGCAGATACCTGGGAGGAACCAAGGTGGCAGGGTAGCGTGGTTAGGAGGAGTAGCCAACCAGAATCCAGAGTCCCAGCCAGAATGACAGCCCATGGTGGAGTTGCCAGGGAGCGAGCCATGTTGAGGGCTTTTCCAAAGGGACCATGACGATTACGGACAGAGATAGAGCTGTTGGCAGAGGGGACCAGGGTGCAGACGGAGAGCTGAAGGTGACAGAACAACTCCGATGGTATAGGAGACCATGGTGAGCTGCCGCGATGAGTGATGGAAGGTGGAGCTAGGAAGCCTGAGGACTGCAGTGATGACATGGAGACTGAGGACAGAGAATGAGCATGAGGGAATGAGGCACGCGGTCAAGCCGTAGGGGTGGAGGGACTAAAGATATCTGATGGCCCGAAAGTCCATGGCGAAGATAGAGTGATGATTGAGCCAGGGCGGAGCCAGTGGAACAAGGAAACCGGAGGAGCCAGAAAGGCAATGGTTACGAGTGGAACTGAGGGAGGTGCCAAGGCCAGAGCTGGTGGATCGACTGGCTGAGGCAGATTGAACGGCCCAGAAGTCTGCAATGGAGACAAAGGAATCTCAGTTCTGGGCAGGATCATTGGCAGCAGAAGAAAAAGGAGACTTCCTCCTCTAAACATTCCAAAAAAACAACTCCATTCCAGCTAACCTTCAGTGGTGGGATAGTGGGCATCCCTAGGCGACACACACGGTGGTGCCGGCTCATACACCTGGTCAGACTCCTTTTGGGGCTCAGACACTGAGGCAATGACTGGCTTTGTCCTCTCAGGCTCTGGCTGTCTCACCACGGCAGTTGTGAACTCCTCAGCTGGCTGGGCATTGGAATTGGTGACATGGTGATGGATGTGGGGTGGCGCTGGACGCTTGTGCTGTTGTCCACCTCTTTCTTAGCTTCTCCCACTTTGAAGGAGGGACCCATCCACACAGAGGGGCGTAAGTTGATTTACTCCGCTAAACTCCAATAGGAATTCCCTCTGGCATCAGGAAGTGGGATGTCTTTGTCCAGCCCACACCAAAAAGCGTCCATGGGGGGGGTGACATCATCGCATCACACATGCTTGATGGCTTATGGTGACAAACTCCTCCACATAGTCCTCTAAGCAACGGCCACCTGGGAAGATAAAAATTCACTCCTCCACAGTTACAGTCGTGTGACGTTAAAACAGTCAGTGTGGCTATGAAACAAAAATTAGCAATGTGTTATTGCAGAATACTTATGCTGGTCAAAAGTAACTGGACTTTTACATGACAAAAATATATTCATATTTCAAAATATGTTGATAAATAGAAAAATGCTTTTCTATTTATCAGAAAATACTGAAAAAAGTATCGTGTCTTGAGAACCAAATCAACATATTAGAATGAGTTTTTGTGGCACTTAAGACTGGAGTAATGGCTTCTGAAAATTCCACTTTTGTAATCATAGTAATAAATTACATTTTAGAATTTATATATATTTATATAAAAAGATTTAAAGATTTTACCAACAACAAACTTTTGAATGGTATAGTAACATTAGTATAGTTATTTTTGCATACAGATCTACATACAGTATATAGTAGATATAAATAAAATATGAGTTTAGAATGATCACAAGATGAGTTTGATGTACATAAGTCAGAAGTTATTTAAATGCATAACAAATGGAATATAATACAATACTATACAATAGAGAACCACAGTTGAGAACCACTGTAGCAGGTCTGGTCCATGATGTTATTTTGCTTTCAAATACATCTACAAACAAGGGAAATCATTCATTCATTCTCACTGGTTTTTTAGCTGAAAGCAGTGTTTCCCTGAAGCTTAGTCTGCTTACAAGTACGATTTCAGTGGCTCAGTAAGCACTTGCACGGTCACCATAGAGATTATCTTGTATCATAGCGATTCTGTGGCAGCCATCTTTGATCTACCAATCCAATTGCCATGGTACAGTGTCCTGATCTTCTCATTTTCATTCTGTGCACTTCTCAATGAAACCCCGTGTTTTAGGTCAAGCACTTACTGAATATATTGTAAACCATATGAAGTGAAACAAAAAAGCATCACTTGCATTCCTTGAGAAAGTTATTTTAATCTAATCATATTTAGCATTTTTTTATTGACAGAAATACCTGAGAGAATACCAGATGTTCAAATGCTCATCAAAATTCATGCATTTTTATTGTCATTAAATGACATTTCTGAAAATTATGGAATCTTCTTCCACTTTTGCAACCCTATGCTATAGAAGTAGCACTCTGGCAGGTTAAGGCCAAGTTCCTGACAGTGTTTCATGTAATTGTCCATATAGGCTAATTGGAAAATGTACCTTGCCCTACATTTTTGCAAAACAATTCCCTGCAGTTCCCAGCTGAAATTAAATCTAGTGGCAATAAAACATCAACAACTTTTATTCATTTTCAAGCAATTTATGATTATGGGGCAGATTATCCATTAGATAATTTTTTTTTTTTCATTCAGTTTTTTTGCACAATGCAATGTTATGACCTCAAAAACCTTTACCATATTAAGTGATTTGCAAACAAATACATTTGGACATTTACATCACATAATTACATAATTTCTCACCTAGTACAGCGCTGCACTCTGGTACAAGTGCTGTAAAACACGATTCATGAAAAAACAGCTTCAAAGAGACTAAATGCCATTGCTTAAGCAAATCCATTTTTACCCCACACTTGCTTTTGTTTATATTTATGGTTTTAGTGGGGGGGGGGGGGTAGTGTAGGGTTTAGTGCAATATATTTAAATATGATGAGAGTAATAAAATGTTCCCATTCAAGTTCATCTGTTTTGGATCAAACTCTTTTTGAAAAATGTGCAAAAAGCAATGTAATTTAATTTTACAGAAATGTCACCACAGGTACATTTTTCTAGTGAGCCTAGGTAGCATTTGTCATTTATTCACATAATAGGATTTTTTTTTTTTCACATCACAGACAAAGTTAAGTGAAACCTGTTTAATAAAGTTGCTTTAAATAACAATTCAACTGGCCTGAGAGGACACCAAAAACTAGCATGCATTAAAATTACACTAATGGTGTGAGGAAGCCCCATTGCCACATACAGACAAAATAATTTTTTAAGGCTTTTTTTTTTTTAAGGGGGGGAATATCAACATAAAAAGTTAAAAACAAAACCTTCCTCTAACTACACTGTTGGCAAAAAGCCTTTGTAATCTCTCCTGTGTGTCCTCTTCTTTCTTTTCACAAGTGTTCCTTTTTAGTGTTAACACTTATTTCCAAACAACCTACAGTCATCGCATTCATTGGCAGCAGGTGGGGATGGGTGGATGTCCTTGCTGAAGTCCTTGTGTGGCCTTGCTTAGAGACAGTTGATTCTGAGTAAGCACCCTTCACCGGCTAGTCTCCTGCCCTCCATGTAACCTCAATCACCTTGGACAAGTGAGCAATAAGAATGAGAGAAATTAATACGAAGTGTTTACTAAGAGTTACTAAGAGTTCTTTTTTTTATTTATTTTTATTTTTATTTTTTTTATTTTTTTGTGTATTTTTGTTCCAACTGAACTGCTCCACATAGATGAAGCTATTTGTTGCTATACTGCTAACCAGCTATCCAGTGTGTTGCGCAGTGCAACTCGTGCACACAAAAGTGATGGATTTTTGGTTAGCTGTTTTGTAGCTTTTGCTCTACACGTGATTAATCATGAATTGACCTCATTGTTTTAAGATGGTAGCGCATTCCTGATGGCCGCATTGAGCTTGTCATGATGCGCTACCCCTCGATTAGAACAGCTTTATCAAGGCACACGATCTCAAATGCATGCATTAGCCCGAGTCTGGTTCCTTACTAAAGCTAAGCAGGGCAGAGCCTGGCCCCTACTGTATGTGGATAGTAGACTATTTGATAAAAGCTATTTGATGCTGGATTTAGTTTTTATTCCATTCCAGCAGGGGGGGCACTCATTCCCTGACATGTATGGGTGCAAAAGTCCTAGTATAAAGGTATGGAATTTATATATAGACTATAAAAAGAGGCGACATTTTGATGAAGCGTTAAAAAACCGCCCTTTTTAAAAAGGAGCGTCCTTCAGATGAGGCATTAAATTGGCCTTCTGACATTCTGTTGTCATTAGTTTCCCACCTTAATCATGAATTTGACCTCATTGTTTAAGATGGTAGCGCATCCTGATGGCTATATTGATCTTGTCAGGATGCGCTACCAGGCTATTTTAGCAGCTTTATTAAAGGTGACATATCTTGAAAATCTGATTTTTCCAGGTTTTAAATGCTATAATCAGGTACTCGGTGCATCTACCAACCAAGGAAATGTGAAAAAGATTGACCCAGTAACTTTGTTTTGGTAAGACTTTTTCTGCAAGCGTCTGAGAAAACGAGCACATCAGATTTTGCTCCCTTGGTGACGTGGCAAAGGGATCTCATTATAATATTACCACCTCTTAATCTGTAAATTTATACCCACGGCGCCGTTTTTGTGCCAAATTCTGCACCCCTGCCAGATTATGCACCCCCTCGTTGAAGTCGCTACCTGATTGCCTAATCCCAACCCCACCCCTAATTCAAACTCCTCCCCCACACTTACTCCTAAACCTACCAATACTGGGGTGTGCATAATCTGCCGTGGTGCAAATTTTGGCACTACACCGTCATTTTGATTTCACAAGCGAAAACAGGGGCGACCTTTTGATGAAGCGATAAACTGGCCCCTTCAAAAGGAGTGTCCTTCAGATGAGGCATTAAAATTGGCCTCCTCACATTCTGTTGTCATTATTTCCCCACCTTAATCATGAATTGGATCTCATTGTTTACAAGAACTGGATGGTAGACGTTTTGAAAAAAGCTTCTCTGCTGCTGCATTTAGCTTTATTTCCAGCCAGCAGGGATGCTAATTCCCTGACATGTATGAAAAAGTCCTATTATGATGATGCAGACTTCAGACTCCAAAAAAAGCAACCTTTTGATGAAGTGATAAACTGGCCGCTTTAAAAAGGAGCATCCTTCAGATGAGACATTAAACTGGCCTCCTGACATTCTTTTGTCATTAGCTCCCCAACTTAATCATGAATTTGACCAGGGGTGGTTTCTCCATTAGGGTGATTGGGCGACGCACCACCAAAGTGCGAAAGGGAGGGATTTTTTTTCTTTTACATTCAACCACAGTGTTACGCAAGCTTTCACTATTCTAGACTGTTTGTTCTGCCTCTAAATAGTCCAATCATCGTCAATCAGTGTCAAAACTGAGAATCGCCTCGAGTGCTCTCATAGACTTCCATACAAAGATCTTTTTGTTTTTTTTTTGTTTGTTTTTTTACTGCAGGCACTGCAATGCAATCTCAATGAGTTCCGGGAGGGCTAGCAACCAGCGTGCTTTCGTCATCGTGCATAACTTTAACTTGTGCAAGGATTGGTGGAAACAGTGACATCCAATAATATTTAAAAACTATTTTGAATTTTAACAACAAGAAAAAATTAAAAACTACTTTAATAAATTTATCAAATGTGAAGAAAAAAAACAGCTAACTTTATGCCATTGCCAACTTAAATTCAGTTGTCAGCTTGAATCTTGATCGGCATCATGGGCGTACGTTACCTCAGCGCAGATGAATTCTAATCGTGTCCATTGAAAGAAATACCATTCAGTCATCGTAGCAATAAGGATAAATTGTCAGTTAAAGAATTAGGACCACCAAGACCAAATTTAAATATCAAACAAGTATCTACAAAGGGGGGGAAGTCGTATAAATGGGGATTTTTGAGGACTTGGTATGAGTGGAGAAAAAGACTAGCGGGCTGTGATAGGTGATGCTTTATTCTGCTAACTCCTGGCTGCATTTTGTTCCATCCTGAGAGCGTGACGGACATCGCATGGACAACTACAGGTGTCACCGACATGCATCATCTCTCTGAGAAGGTGAAAAAACGTGAAACAGCAAAGATGCGTATGGATAGTTGGGAGCAGTGTAATATAAGTGAGAAGTGTAATATAATTGAGTAATGTAAGTAAGCAGTGTAATGTAAGTGAGTAATGTGAGTATAAGTGAGCAGTGTAATACAAATGAGCAGTGCAACTATAAGTGAGTGTGTAAACAGTGATTTATGTGACTTTAGTGAAGGTTTTTGGGAAAAACCACATCCTGGCTTCGTCTTCATTTGCTGCTTTGTATTGTGTTAAGCCATATAGAAACATAAGAGAGCAAGAGATTGATTGCTAGAGAGTCAGTTTATTTTTAATTAATTCCTATAGCAGTTCAGTTTCCTAGTTCAGTAATTTATTAATTGAATGGGTGACCTATCCTCATTGATCATGCAAACATTTACACCCCCCCCCCCCCCCCCGCCAACGAGAGAATTTGGGGCAGGAGGCCGCCACTGAATTTGACCTCATTGTTTAAGATGATTGTTCAAGGCAAGGCAAAGTTTATTTAATATTACTGTAGCACATTTGTACACAGTGGTAATTCAAAGTGCTTTACATAAACAAAGTAAAATAAACATAAAAAAAGTAATAAAATAATCACAAAAATAAAACATCGAAAATAGATTTAATTTTTAAAATGAATTTAAGAGACAGTGCAATCATTTCGGGTTGCATAAAATACATAAAATACAGTGCAATTCATAAAATACAGTGCAATCCAGTTCAGACATCGCACAGTGCTCATTCAATAATTGCACAGCTAAACAGATGAGTTTTGATTCTAGATTTAAAAGTGGACTAATGTTTTCACAATCAAGCAAAACCTATACTCTTTCCACGGCTTTGTATCTTTTAAAATATTAAATATGTTCTTTAGAATATATAGTGGTATATAATAAATAAAGAACATATTTTAATATTTAAAAGATAATATATATGCCTGGTTAAATGATGCAAAATTGGCACAACTTATTCCTCCAGCCAATTTGTCTGATTTTGCAACACTGACAATATGCTGACTTATAAAACAAATCACACAGGCATGCAAAAATTTGGAAAATTTGAATGGATTAGAGTTAGTTTAGATGCAAATGCAGATTGGATTATTATGTATATTAATCTTATCTTGTATTCAAATCTCATAATATTAATAAAATGAAATTAGCTGACTGAAATCATACACTGCCCATTTTTTTTTTACTGGCTCTCATTACTGTGCATGATTTGGTCTGCATGTTGGCAAAGATAAAAGAGGAGCTGAGTAATTCTAAAACTATCAGAATAATTCAAAACTTACCATCCTACACTGTTAACCTGTATCCTTGACTGCTTTATTCACTTTGTTTTCATTTCATTAGTGGGAGGTATTTAAAAAATGTAATGTCTTGTTCTTGTTCAAAACAAATTTGAGAAGTCACATTTTAATAAAAAGACAGTTTCTCGACCCTTTTCATATTTAAACACTATATTTTCCCCTATTATTTATTCATATTTATTACATGGTTCATCAGAATATTAAATTCTTATTGGCAATCATGGCATTTAGCAGTCAGACATTTCTTAATATTCGCAGAGCTCTTCTAGTAGCTCTCTGTGACAGGTGTAAGAAATCTGTGCTACTTTTATGTCTCTTGTATCACAACAGTCACTCTCTCATTTCATACAAACACAACTGGTGCCAGTGATTGCTTTAAATGAAAATGACCTCAGAGATCTTCAGTGTTAATATTCCTATTGCAGTGTTTGTTATCTTTGTTAGTTTAGCACTTTGTAGTGGCCTACTGTAATTCTTATCAGAAATTTAAAAATATAAATAGTAAAAAAAAAAAAAAAAAAAAAAAAAAAAAGATTTTAACTTGGATAAATAATTCATTTAAATGTTGGGGTGAGTTTTGTAAATGTGTCTTTATAGCATATACATTTAGTACCCACAGTTTTCATTTTGCTTTCAAAAAGACATTCTGATCAATGCCATCTTTTATTAATTGTGGATATATTTCTGGATATGTGTCTTTATAGCATAGAAATGTCAAAATCTACAGATTTAGGTGCTGACATATCTCCCCATCTTATACATATTGTGTTTCTTAGTCCTCCATCAATAGTAAAATGAAAATTATCTGTTAATATAAATGAAGAATGTTCAGACATTCAGTAATCTTTCTCATCGAAAAGATCTCCTCAGAATACATACTGTTGAATCTCTGAGTAAAATTTTTTTCAACTGAAATAAAAGTTTTTCCAGACCATTGTAATTAGACTTGACGGTATCAAAAAGACCAAAGGACCCACATTTCAGAAAAGACAGTTAAGTATTCTTATGCTGTCTTTTTTTCTTGCACCTGCTTCGTGGGCAAAATGACCTCTAACCGAATACAACTGTGTACATGAAAATTTCAGCTTTGCTTTGAAACAAATCCCTGATATTCCAAGACAGTACTGCTGTTACAGGCTTTAATGAGAGGGTTGGTACCAGGATACATGCCATTTAGTCTCTGTTTTCGCTTGCTCCTGAATGTTGTTATACAGCGGCAGTGAAGCACTAGGAAACAGAGGTTCACTGACAACATGTGGCAAACAGCGAAGCTCCAATAACCACATGCTTTTGAGAGCACACACATCAGCAGGAGCTGCCCTGTCTCTCAGACTGCTGTCCCTGAGCCTGCTGGGTAGGAAGAGTAATTGGATTTGATGAGAGGGAGGAGAGAAAAGAGCGGCTATATGTGCACGCTTAGATTCTCTTAGTCATACCACACACTGCCAGTAAGTTCACAGAGGCTGGCTTTATCGGATTGACAATTTGAAACTGCCTAGAAAGATTAAACAAATTAGAAATATTACTATTCTATGCAGTAAATGTTCAGGATAAAATGATAAATGACTGTTTATCTTTGTAACTATAAACACTGATTACAGTCAATCGGCTCCTCCAAATTAATTCACCATGAATTAATTATAGTTTTCTTTCCCGGCGATCCGGTTCCTGTTAAAAAGGTTGCTTGAAATGCATGAAAATTTCTGCCAGCTTTTAAGGTACTGTAGGGGCATTTCCTCAAAAATGATCAGTAAATAATGACTTATTCAGCACATGCACATTTTCTCTGCTTGAGTGAATCTAGTGCAATCATTTCTGTATTTTGAATTAAACTAATATTTTTTGGTAGAAAGTTAATATGAAAGACAGATTCTTACACAGTCATGGAGGATTTTGTTCTGACTGTGAGGTCACTGGCAATTGTAACACTTGTTGACTAAAATGTGCAATTAACATTGAAGACTGTTTAAATGGATTTAACTTATTTTAGATCATTATAATGGTCATCCCACTTTAGCATATAGGCACATAAATGTTTCTTTAAAAGATATTTTGTAAGTTTGTAAGTTATGGAGAACATGTAAATATGTTACAAATACCCCCATTCTCCCCTTTTGAAGCACATCAGTGTTTATTGCGTTTCTTAACATAGTCCCCAGTCGAACACAGTTTGTTTGCTTTTCACAATACTTGACAGGTTTATTTCTGACATTATAGCTAAGATTTTATGCATATGGTGTCTTTTTGCACAACAGTTTTAACCAATTTCTTTCAGATCTTTTCAATGGATTTTTCAGAATCCATTTACAGAGGGGAAAATATCATGGTGATTTAATCCCATCTGCAGGCAAGTGAAGTCATGTCTATCTATAGAACACTAGCTGTGATGTATTCTCAGGGTCACAGGTGAGCAGTGCTGTTGGAAGGTACCAGGACCTTTCTTCTCCAGGGGTTCAATAAAGCGACTTCAAGGAGAGTCAAAGACTTTCCTTACAAGATCTCCTTAACAACTGACTTTCATAACACTGCCTCCTCTCCTGTTACATGCCCTACGATGGGCTTGTGGCATTTATTTCTTTGGTCCAAAACGAAATCCCTTGAAAAAAAGCTGTCAGTGGCACTCATTCTGTCCATCAAAATGATGGGCAGCAAGAAGAACCGACTAAATCTGTTATGAACAAGGGGTTACAGGCTTTCATCTGACTGAGGCTGAGTGTAATGGCAGACTGCACAGAAAGCCCTCAATAAATGGTACAAAAAAACAGAAACAGATAACTGAATGAAATGTCAGTCACAATAAAGTGAAAGATGAATGCCTCTGAAAAGCAGGGCTTGGGGATGGTAGATAAATAAATCAATTTAAATCAATTTATTTATTTGAGCAATTACAAATATTTCAACACTTTACAGCAAAACATATGAGCAATTTATATGATATAATAGTGATTTTATTTATTTTTTTCTAGAATCAACAGAGTTGGGATAAATTTGCAGCTTTATTTACAAGTGCTCAAAACTAACAGACAGAGTTCATTTGCCCGCATCAGCTGAATTCAAGGCAGGGCAATAACGTGGTCAAAATACAGGCAAAGGATGAGGAGAGGCACCAATTTAGGCAGAGACTTACCTGCCTGCTTGAAATCAAGAGCCTGCATGCAATCTGACAATAGTAGTAACAAACAAGAATCTACAAAAGAGATCACACTTTTAAGACCATTGTTTGATAAATAGACTCATTTTTCATGAGCTCTCTGCCTTACAGAATAATGAAGCCATTACCGCCTGACCTTGAGGGCCCCAGTCAAGGACGGCACATTGACAAGTACTCAGCCATGCCTACAGGCAGGCCTACTTTCACTATTCTGCTGTGTACACACGTAATTAGATTTTCAGTTGTCAAAGCACATATCACGAAAGTACACTCTAACCCTCTGCCCCCATTTAAGTAGAACAACCACTGGCCTTGCGAGTGCCTGGCCTTTCATTTTAAAGAGTTAGATAAGGCTGGAGAGAAGGCTGGTGCCGAAATGTTTGTCCCTTGTTGTTGGTCATTCTGGTAGCTCAGACTAGTGCAATGACCTTAGAAATCTTTATGAATAGCTTTTCAGATACAAAACTGAAAACTAAAACTGCCCTGTCCACTTTGGCTAGACATAGGTCAAGTTGTTTTCAAAGACTGTTAGCTCAAGAACTGGTGAATTGTATTAAATATGATTTAGACTTAATGATGCAGTGTACAAATAACATCAAAGGTACATTACAGTGGCTTTCTCATTTAATTCTTCATTGGAAATGATTTAATGAGCCAGTATATAAAAGACAGGTATCTTATGTAATGTTTATAAGTACATTTTTGTGTGTTTGGATATACTGTACACTTAATCATAAATATATTGACAGCATCTAAAATATAAAAGTGTTTAACAAAAAAGAAACAGCTTTATAAATGTAAAAATATTTATGAATACTTTATAAATGTAGTTTAATAACATAATTTTATTCTTTATTAATATATATATATATATATATAATATATATATATATATATATATATATATATATATATATATATATATATATATATATAGTTGCATTAAATATAAAATCTTTATTTTATTATTAAATATAAAAGCTTTATAAATGCAAAAATATTTATGAATACTTCATAAATACAGTTTTATAAATATATTTTATTATTATATAGATAGATAGATAGACAGCTAGATTTTATTTATATATTACTGTTATTTTTAACTCTCACTATATAGTATTTATTACATATTTTATTATATAAAACTAACTATATTAAATATGTGTACATGCTTACTTGAGATTACATTTACAAAGTTTTACTAATTTACTGAATATTTTTTCATAATACCTTGAATTTTGCTTTGAAATGCTCTATTATTTTCCATCAAGTTATACAGCCTTTGTTTCCGGTACATTAAGAAAATCCTCAGATTCCTAAGTGGATAAAAAGGGGAATAATTAAAATCTTCAGTAGAAATCAAAGTCATGGGCCTGCATGCTTGCTGGCCAGGTGTGTTGGGAATTGGTAAGCCTTTCATTTGCTGATGAACCTAGTGGCACTAGATCCATCAAACCAGCAGAAAAAATAAAAAAAAAGTCTCATCCACTTTGATCACTGGGGGCCAGATGACAGATGACTGTGAGTATGGTGAGAGTGGTAAGACCAAAGTCATATAATGGAGGGAAGAAAGCCTCAACCCTCATTCCACTCAACACTGGAAACACAATTTCCTCTGAACACTGAACATTTCAGTAAAAATGCATCACCACTATTTGCTAAACCATTCACTTTTGTGTTGTTTAACATTACATTTGTAGCTTGACTTTGTAACATATTCAGAAACACATTTTCCCCTATTTTTTTCCTTCAAAAACGCTTTTTAACAATGAGGTTTAGGGTAGTGTTGAACTTGTCACCCAGTCATGGCACTGCTGTCTCCCAGCAGGGTGTGTCATGGTGGCAATGTTCCTCAAGGGCAAAAACCTAGAACAGCACACTGACACCATTGCAACGTCCCAGTAGCCACATTAATTACCATCCATGTGATTCAAATGAGATGAGCGATGTGGCCTCTCTTACTCTGTACTTACACAACCCAACTCACCCTCTCTCTCACTTAAAGCCTTTATCTATTATAGACTATGATTAATGTTGTCATCGTCTCAGAACACCAACTTTATTAGCCCTGCTTCTCTTTTACTGCTGCCATTTTCAAGGATGCAGTCATAATGTATATATATATATGTGTGTGTGTGTGTGTGTGTGTGTGTGTCCATATTCAGTCCTGTCTCCTAAAAAGGATTTTCAATAGAGACTTGGAGTTGAAATTTAGTCGAGAATGGGTTTAATCTATTCCTGAAATGGGCTCTGAATAATTGCACATTCACAGCTGATGGCATTACAAATTAAAATGACAATTACACTTAAATGTGTTATACATATAATTATGCAAGCTTCATTCTTTAAACATTTTGAAAGTCTCCGCTTGTAGACCTGATTTGGATGAGTGGGCTGTTTTAATTTGCATCATTAGCCATTCCACTTTAAATATAATAATCTGGTAACTTGTGTTTTCTAACGGAAAAGTCATTCAGCTAGACTGCATAAGTGCCCCGAATCAGCATCAGAACTTTCGAAATAGTAAAGCAACCTTATATATATATATATATATATATATATATATATATATATATATATATATATATATATATATATATATATATATATATATATATATATCTGATAATTTTATTCTTACTGATATATATTGTTTATGTTTTTTTCCGTCCCTTGTTGGTCTCTCACATTCATTTAAGCCTAGTTTAATATGATTTTATTTATATTGTATCTGGGCGAAAACAATTTCATATTACAATTGTGATGATGAACAAATCATTGTCAGTGTACTGTGACTGTCTTGAACCCTTGATGAAAGGAGAATGGCTAAGAAACTGAATTTTAAACAGAGCTTGGAGGCAGGTTTTGCATGTCATAAGACTAAACTAAGAAGCTCATATACTAATGTATTCTCTGTCTCGGCAAGGATGATGTTAACCAGACATCTTTGCCACATACATCAATAATATTCAGCATAAAAAAAAAGACACACAAAACAAATGAAATGTTGAAATGTAAAAAATTGAAAATGTGCGCAAATAAAGAAAAGTGACACCTTTGTATAAAGGATAGTCAAAGCACAAATAAAACGAATATGATCTATATGCAAATTATATAAATACCTCAGAATAAACTGATGATATCAGGACATCGCTGAGTTAAACATTTCCCCAAGCAACTATTGCATCTTCTTACAAACCATTAGAGTAGGATGAGCAATGCTGTGGAGTTTAGATCCAGGGGGAATATTTAAAACCATTTATTATTTATTATTCAAAGGCTAAAAGACTCAGATGTTAATATATGTATCTCCACAGAGCTGACAATGAGAAGTCTCACAGCTCGGGTGGACTGAGAGAAGCTTAGATTAAGAATGTCCATGTGCATAAACACTGGGATTTCAGCTTGAACTTTTGACCACCTTGATTCATCACAGCATATACCCATAGACCCTTGGCTTTCTGTAACTATAGAAACCTCAGCATTACATACATGCTGACAATGCTGCCTGAGGTAGGCCTACATGGTTAAGTGAACCACAAAAATTATATTTTCATGACAGCTTTCGATTGCTTTCATCTCTGTGTGCTTATGTGCCATGTGATTCTCTCTGGCGACCATGAAGAACTATCTGAGAGCCTAAACCGCTCCATCCTTTTGTCTCTTTATATGTAGAGCATCAATAGAATTCCCCACAGGAGGCTGAGAGCATCACTGCAGCCACGCTGAGATGATGCATCCCTTATTCTTATGCCAAAACAATTTCCAATTAGTTTACCTTTTTTTTTTTTGCCAGTGAGCTCCTACTGATCTGAAATTATATTGCTTTTTTCCTCATGGGTATGAAAGAGAAATACAAGGTTATAGAGAGGGGAGTCATGTACATGTGAACCAGCAGTGGTGTTTGTGGCTGACTTGCTGATTTAGTTGTGATAAGACACGACCAAAGGAGGGGGTGGGGGCAAGGCTTTTGTCAGTTTAGTGATTCTCCATATCCTGTAAGATGTCTTGGCCTAGAACCTTTTTTTTTTTTTTTTTTTTTAGCTCATTTGAGACTTGGTTCAAATCTAATGCATTTTCTAAAATCAAATTTAACAAAAGTGGACCTGAACTTGACAACTAGTGATAAAAATAGATTTTCATGGAGAAAAAAAAAACGCAATTTTGACTTAATATTTGACTTACATATAACACAGCACTGTCAGTTTTAAATGTACAGTATAGATAAACCACAAATTTGTCAGTAAGTTTTTTTTTTCTGTAAAGAAATTAGTACTTTTTTTCAGCAGACATTAAGACTCATTAAATGAAATATAAAGTTTTCACACAAACATTAAACAATGGTTTTGAGCATTGATATTAATAACAAATGTTTCCTGAGCACCAAATCATCATAACAGAATTATTTCCTTGAGGCATTAAAGGCTGGAGTAATGGCTGCTGAAAATTCAGCTTTGCCATAATAGGAATAAATTATATTTTAAAAGTTATTTTAAATTGTGATAATAATTTCCAATATTACTGTTTTTTCTTATTTTTTTTTGATCAAATAACTGCAGTCCTGGTGAAAATAAGAGACACTTAAAACAAAAACTTTACTGACACCAGACTTTTGAATGGTAATATGTGTGTGTGTTTATACATAATGTGTATATATATATATATATATTACAATATATCACCCTCACCCAAAATATTTTTATATTTAAAAGATACAGAGCTGTGAAAAGAGTATAGGTTTTGTTTGTTTGTTTGTTTGTTTGTTTGTTAAATTACAATATATCACCCTCACTTATAAATACTATCCCAATAACATTCCAGTATTGATATGCCAACATATGTTAATGGACAAAACTGCATGTATGGGGTGTACTTACTTCTTCACAGCACTGTATGCTGATACTGTGATTCAAACATGTAGCCATCTGTTTTAGAAATTAATATATATATATATATATATATATATATATATACATATATATATATATATATATATATATATATAAATAACCAAATAATAAAAATACAAAACTACTTCAGCGAGTGTATCCATGTCTCTTTTAAAGCACCACAAATGTCTGCAAGACTCAATTACTGTATATGAGAAATACATTTCTATAGCATGGCAGAATGATGCTGAGCGTCATTCAGATTAATCCAATAGAGCCGCAACACATTATACGCCATAACCACTTCCCCTGAGCCGCGGATCTCTTCAAGCCCAGAAACATTTGTAATGAAACAGTTTGTATTGATCGAAGGACATTTAGTGGGACAAAGGTGCCTAGTATCGATCAACCTCTTTTGGGGCATCCAGTCAACGTGACTGTAACATGGCTGGCTGTTTAGTGAGCATGCAGAGAGGCAGGAGAAAGCTTCTCAGATGTCTGCTGGGACAGTGCCAGTTATAGAGGGCTAAAGAGATAATGAACTTAATGCTACCGGGCATCATGGGGAGTTTAAGTGAGGTTTTCTGCAGCAGTGCCAGCTGGACTATGGCGACTGTGGCATGCAACATTAATCAGTGGTGCCATTCAAATGCAAAAGGGTTCATTTATGTCCTGGTTTCTGGTGGGATTATAATAAAATAAAGATGTAAAATGATTTTGAGTAAAGTGAAATTTGTGACCGTTTAATTAGTTCAGCCAGCTGCCTGGCAAGACATGGCAAGTATTTAAACAGCAGGTGGTAATTTCTACCCATTGGCATCCCTGTCGAATGAAAAGAATGAACAGAAAGAATTTTAGTGCAGGCTTTTTAGGCTTGTTCTAACTGTTTTGGTGTTTTGCCTGGTTGTTATACCACCATCACATGACTGGCATCCAAAACAGAATGCTGGTTACCAACAAAGTTGGTCTTTTCAAAAGTGATAACTTGTGGTAAATACTCTCTACAAGCAGTGACACTTGTTCTCAAGTTTGATGCAGTTCCATTAATTGAATTTTTAAATGTGTTTGCCAAGAATAAATGACAGCATTTGTAATTTGATGACAGTAAAAACATTTACTTTTCAAAGACCTTCACTATAGCTAGCAATTTCATTTGTGTTAATAGCTAGCAGTGTAGCTAACTACTGTATGAATAGGAAAGCTTAGGCAATTTACATCAAGACGAAAGACATGTGTTATTATTTTTACTATATTCGGAGTCATGTCTTTAACCTTGATGCAATGGCATAAGCAAAGCAAACAAAACATTAACACAGCAAAAGCATAAATCGTTTCTCACATTCAACTCCCAGTAGTCCAGGCAGGGCACTTTTGTTGTTAGCAATTTTAAATGCAGTGTTTTGTTGTCATATAATGTGGTGAGGTGTGATAAGTGTTTGATTGTTTCTCCGAGAAATGTGTCATTTCATGATTATTTATGCTGTTGATATTGAACTTTTTTTGGCATTTTGCTAGAATGCACGTTTTGCTCCCTATAGGCCATTAGACTAAACCCTGCAATACACCTAAAATCATGTTTTATGCACTTTTGATTTTTTAGCTCACTGCTGAACCTTCCTTTTTTTTTTTTTTTTTTTTTTTTTTTTTTTTGTTGCTGTTGTTGTTGTTGTTGTTGTTTAGAACTATTCTTTGGTTGCCAGTGCTTTTATCCATGATGTTGCATTTAAATATTTGTTTCATGTAGTATTCAAATGATGAGTTTGGTAAGCTGTAAGTCCATCGGATGGGCTAATTATAATTAAGGCCACATACTTCATCTGTGTTGAGATGATCTAAGTTACTGCACTACAAGTGTTTCTTTCTCTCTCTCTCTTTTTTCCAGCACTACAGTTGATAAATGACATGACTTCAAAACATACCATCTAGAAAAGGCGCACACAAGACTGTTGCCAAGAACAGAATGGCAAAATAAACTCCTTTCTATAGAGAATTCTCTTATGAAAGTCTTAACCAAAATAAAGAACGGCTCTTTTCCCCAAATAACCCAGAGGCCAACAGAAAGTTGCTATCAGGTTTTTGTACTGACGCTGGGGAATGTATGAAGAGTGTTCAAGTAAGCCTTTCAGCATGTTAGCTCAAACAAACTGACCTCAAGGGTCTTCTGACAACCTAATCTTTAATATTAGTGGTCCTGATGGCCTCAAGCTCTTGCGCGATTTGTGTGCTTAATATTGCATCACAAAGGATCACATTCTCCTAATGTAATTGAATGCAATTACCAGACATCATGTTGCAGTAATGTTTTTTTAACCACCAACCATTTTAAAATGACCACAAACTGCCCACAGTATTTTTGCTGTTACTGAATGTCCAGAGGAAATAAAATCAATAACTAGCACATAGGATTTAACCCATTCACTGTTAATCTATTGGTAAATAGGGCTGGGTATCAATATAGATTTCCCAATTCAATTCTGATTCATTTGGGTATTTCAGTATGAATTAAATTCTCTCTGTGTTAATGTATAGGCAGAACAAAGTACAAATTAATGAGATTTAAGCTTGCATTTTTTTTACTTTTTCCCCTAACAATTCCAAGTTAACATCTCACAATTGTGCCTTTCTTTCCCTCTGAATTCAACATTTTTATCTCACAATTCCCAGAAAAGTGAGAAAAAGTCATAATTGTGAGATAAAAAGTCACAATTACTTTTTTATTTTTTATTCTGTGGCATAAACTGGCTTCTATAGTAACTCAAACCAATCACGTCTCTTTAGAATCACTTGTGTCAGGAATTGGCTATTTTTCTCAAGGAAAAAAAAAAAACAGTGAAGTCTACAGAATGGAAAACAATGTATATTTTCAGACAGCTATTGGTATTTTAAGAATCAATCAGTCGAATGAAGATTGTCACTAATAATTAACCCAGCCCTTTAGTGTTAAATAGAATTTTCAACTGTTAAAGAGACCAAGCTATTAAAACAGATCATAATCTCTACTGAATCCAACAAATGTATGTGTTTCATTTTTAAACCAGAAGAAAAACACCTGGTGATCATCAAAAAAGAGTATGATGAACATCCAGTGCAGAGAAATGCTTGCCAGCCGGACAGCCTGAGGGAAGATGTTACATCAGACAAAGGTTTAGCTTTTTCTGCAAATGGCAAACAACAGTGAAGATACACAAAGAGTATCTGTTCATAGTTCAGGTGAAAGTTTACTCTGTTATTATGTCAATTATTTCTGTGTTCAGCAAATAGAGAATCATATTGTTGAGGCATAGTTTATACAGTAACATTAAGATAAATGGTTTTAGTACACTGCAACGAAGAAACACTCAAATGAATTAACTGGCATCACTGAACAATGGTTATCCTCAGAATAACTGAGAGGAGGGATCATTTTAATGCATGGTAATAAGTTAATGCACAATGCCCTAGTCATATCAGGTATGGGAGGATAAATCAAATGTGTAATACTTCCTTGTGTACTTTTTCCCCATTTCATTTTTTGGTTTATAAAAAAATGTAATCATAAATGATTAGATTTTTTTTTCTTTTCTTTTTGGCCTGATTTAGTATAAGAAATTATTAAAATATGTAGTTTATCAGCCTTTCTGTCTAACTTGCTCGGTGTAACCATAGCCTGATAATATGAATATGAGGTCTGTGCATCATAACCTGTGAATGTTTCAACTGAAATTTAAGTGTCATAAAATTACCAGTAGGCTGAAATGATAAGCAAAAATCAAAGTGTTACTTTTCATCCTCTCCCTAACCGATTTATATAAATACTGTATATACCTGAATGCATTTTCCATTTCAACAGAGTATACTATACAACAGCAAGTGAATCAGCACTGGTATTTTGCTAACAATCCACTTGCACATTGTGGGAGATGCATTTGCATACCCATGTGTGGGTAATTATAAGTGGGAAGTGAGTAGTAATTTTGATTTGTAGGTCAGAGAGACTGACTGCAACAAGAACAGCAAAGCAAGTTCCTGAATATGGGTGTCTTAGGTTAATTGTACACATTGTGTTGTGTTATATTTCTAAGTATAAGATCCATGTGAAATATCTAGCATAAAAGACAATGAGCCAGCTGCAATCTATATGTGTCTTTACATGTAGACTCTACATGAAGCATGTGCTTTGACCCAGAGATCTACCCTTTCTCATTTTAATTTGCTTCAAGTGGGTGTTCCTGTAAAGAATTGCAGTGTTGACAGTGATTTGGTGCGGAACTGAAGAGCTTTGAAGTCTGAATGGCACTAGGTGACGTAAGACCCATGCATCATTCACAAATAGCCTCTGGAAGACAACAGTTAGCAAAATGCATAACAACCACAGTGTGATTTCATCAGCTTGAGGACACTTTTGTACAGCAATATGGCTGGTTTTATGAAACGGCTCATAATATTACCTGGGCTGTGCACATTGCCTTTCTCTCTGAATAATTGCAGCCTCTCAATCAAACGTTCCGTCTGTTGAGTAGCGACACCCACACTGCCAGCCGGTAGCTCATTTACCTGATCGCCTCTTTGTGCAGAACTCTCCTACTCAGCAAGATTTTTTCCAGTAATGCTGTTGACTACAGTGTTAGGGTAGGGCAAAGAAAAACCTACCTGCTGATCAAATACTTGGTTTAAGCAATATTTAATTTAAGCTAATTCTGTTGCCATAATGTGACCTGAGGACTTTTGAAAGATTATGCATAAAATACACTATTTCCATGAATGAGTCTCAAACTAATGTATCCATTTTTCACTGATAAAAAATGAGTCCGTAACTTTATAGGAAATATAGAATGATGAATTAAAAACAGTAATATTGGGAAATGTGTACAATTACCATTTTAAATAACTGTTTTCTATTAATGTATTAATATATTTTAAAATGTACTTTATTCTAATTAAACTGGATCTGTACTTTATTCAGAACTTATTAAAACACATAGTTTTACTAGTGACATTCATAGCAGAAGAAAAGGTGAAAGGTCTTGAAAGCAAAATTATAGGTCCCTCAGCATCTAGCGCTGGGTCCTTTGTCAACCTTAAAGGAATTACTGCCTATTTGCTTTCATGTTTTAATTGAGAGACTATGAGAATAGCATCTGAGCTGCATTATAATCACCTTTATATTAATTGGTGAAGAATCTCTTTGCATGTTCTGTGAAGAACATTGTATTAAAAATAACATTTTAATGAGTGTCCAACTATACCAGCCATGCCAAAATCCTGCTGCTGGAGATCGACCATCCTGCAGAGTTTAATTCCAGTTCTAATCAAATACACCTGAAGCAGCTAATCAAAGCCTGTGGGTTCGCATGAAAATTACAGGCAGGTGTGCAGGGTTGATACTAAAATCTGCAGGAAGGTAGATTTCCAGGAGTGTGACTGCACACCTTTATTACACATTCTATGTGTGTGTGTTCTAATTGTCTGATGGTGACCTGAGAAGTGAACTTCACAGGCTGTTCAACAGATTTTGTTGACACTTTAGAATACTGTTCTGTTGTTAAGGAATAACTACACAGGAACAAATAACTAATGCACTAATAACATTCTAGTAACTATTATTAACTAACAATAAACTCTGATTAACATATAGGAAGTGATAGTGCTCAGTTGAAAGTTGAAAAGCATGGGTAGTAATAGCTCAAGTATTACTGCATCCTTTTAAAGGAATTACTAATTATTTGGATCGTTATTCTAAAGTGAAGATTGCGGTAACCCACTAGTAATGACTCAAGTGTTACCAAATCTAGCAAAAGGAATTACTATCCAGAACCTTGCAAAAACCTCAAAAGCTTACAATGATTTCAGAGTTATCGTGTTATTCACATTAGAATAATGATGGAAGTAATTAGTAATTCTTTCTGAGGAATTTCTGAAGATTTGGTAATACCTGAGTCATTACTAGTGGTTTACCATGACGTTCACTTTAGAATTAATTATACATTATGCATTATTCAAATTTATTATTAACCTGTTAACAGTAGTTCTTAGTAGTTCTTGGGGAGGTATGGCAAAAAAAAATAGTAGTTCCTGATTAACTAATAGTGAACTACCACATTAGATTAAGCACTTTTATTGACTAATTCATTAATGTTAGTTACTAGACTGCTAATATTGGGTTACACTTATGTTCTTATGTAGTTATTCAATAATGAATAGCTACATTTAGTACTTTAGTACAGTATTCTAAAGTGTTTCTGATTTTAAATCACATGGAGGATTTATGATCAGTCTGAAAGGCACTGCAAACCACACAGGGAACACGTGTACATCAAAATACCACTTAACAAAAAAATGAAGGAAAACTTGCGCATGCTGCCATGCTTTGACTCATTGCATTGCTTAAATTTTAAATGCAATACACAAACAGGCATTAAAAAAAGCTGAATCTATGTTGTTTAAATTGTTACATTCCCGTTTTATAATTAATCTAGGGGAATACGTAACAAAATGAAAGGAAAGTCCACATGGAGCCTCTCATCCCAGTCCCAGCCCTAAAGAACACTACCAACCACTAAAAGATCCACAACAATTTGATTTATTACATAAAGGAATAACAGGAACAAAACAAAAAGTCCCAGGAGGGGGCATAGCCAAGATAACAAACAAAACAGTATCTAACTCAGTTTTAAATTTTAAAACTTACCTAACACAGGGAAAAATAAGAATAACAAAAAGACAACAAAAAAGAGAGAAAATACAAAAACTCTTGACTGACCCCAGAACAGTACAAATTATGTCACAGGACATAACAACATTTACTTAAGGAGTTGTTCTTGGCAGTTGTTTGCTCATATAAAGCAGACATGTTACGTGATTGTTACAATGCATTTATCATGATTATGCGTTAAGTAACGGTTAGGAAGACACAGTTGTTTTAGGTATACGAATCATTTATTTTCATAAACATTAACAATAGTCATTTATCACTGATTACAGGAGTTTTGAGTATGACGGTTTAACCATCCATCCATTTTCCAAACAGTTTATCTTTCGTAGGGTTGCAGGGATGATGGATCTACTCTAGTATCCTGGATGCATGAATATAAATTAATACTCATTTCAATATATAGTACATATTTATAGGTAAATACACATTGTGATGTCATCCCTGCAAACATGTCCTTGTGGGGCCCATGCTGGTGTAATCAGCTCAAAGGGGAAATATGAATAATCAGTCATAACTAGATCCGCTGTAAGTATTTACTTGACATACTTGTCAGCTGTCAAGTAAAAAAAAAAAAAAAAAAAAAAAAAAAACAAACAAAAAAACGCTCTGATCCAGTGATCAGTGATCTTTATATGGTGACAATGTCCCACCCTCAGGATTTGAGTGAGCCAATGAGGAATGGTACCTTTTGGAGGGAAGTTTTACAACTCTTTGTCTCTAGTATGGTGTCTTGCATATGAAATTAGATTGGGGGGTTCAAGAGAAGAATCTCTAAGATTCTTATAAAACTAATGCGTTGCATAGGTATCAACATATAATATACACTCTCATTTAGATCATGAAAATATGAACTCATAGATACCAAACATCATATAGATGAGGTTATATTAACTAGTGATCTATCATAAGTATACATAAAACGTACACAGTACACATAAATATACAAGAACAGTAACAGCATACACAATGCCCTGAAGTATATGTGTGTTCATTCAAAGAAAGGTTTTTCTATGAATAAGAGAAGAGTCCCTTTTTTATGGGCATTATGTGTCTGTTTTTGAAAGACTTGAGTTAAGAGTTGCTTTGCCACATTCCTGGGAGCCATAAAAATAGTGTTATTAGATAGTGTGCCTTTGGTTGCTATGGAACCAGAGGCCTGTTCTGCCTTTTTTGAGGTGATAGTTGCATTTCATGGGAAGGACCCATAGACCCTTTGGTTAGATGAGGGGCGTTAGATATTATTTGTTAAATATAACAAATAGTTGTTTGTCTGATTGGTACAAATGCTACACTGGCTTTATGTGGGCACAGTGGGCTAAGGCCAGAACACACCAAAGAACACACCAAATTTAAAGTTTTTTTTTTTTTACATGAGACCATAGTCTGGATTATTTTTGATTGTTCCTGGTTAGGGAGAGTCTGTTGTTTGTGAGCTGTGGTGTGTTTTCATTACAAGAGGTTGGATTATTCATTTGCTATCAGTCAACATCAGCTACGGACAGTGTTTGGAAATTGATGCACTATAGATAAGACTTTCACACACATTAGCTTTCACATGACAAAAACCTACAATCTTACATTGCTTTTTTTTGTTTTGTTTTTTTACTTTTGTGTATTAACATTTTTGGCTATATGTAGCTGTATTAACCTGAATTAAATGTTTTCTATTTTGTATTTAATAAATCCATTGATTTGTAATCCCATTGACTACTGTACATTTTTGACAATATAGACATTAGTTACGTGGTGACTGCATCCATTTCAGATGTATAATAACTGTTTTTCCCAAAGACTTAAGTTATAGTAGCTGAAAAGTATTTAAAGTGAAACAGATGTATTGTTATAGATCAGGGGTGCATCCTGTTCCTCAAAACCTACCTTCCTACAGAGTTCAGTTCCAACCCTGATTAAACAAACCTGTCTGTAATTATCAAGTGCTCCTTCAGATCCTAATTAGTTGGTTCAGTTGTGTTTGATCAGGACCTGGTTAGGAACCCCCTTATGTAGATTAATAGTGTGGGCTAAATGAGGGCTACCCATGCAGGGCCAGTACTAAGGGGCCAACGTTTTGCCAATGAGCAAAATCTTAGAGGCCCTGCGCTGGCAGCCTGCTGGGGGCCCTTAGGCCAGACCTAAGTGGGCCCATAAAGGGCCGGTGCAGGCTTGTTTGCAGGGATCCCTCTCAAAAACGTTATCTGAGTGATTGGTTTGACTCTTATCTCATAACGCTGCTTATGTCTGGATTTTCATCAAAATAAGGAATGGATCTATCATTAAAAAAAATTTGGAACTTTGTATTTTATGATGGACAATATAACTGCACGCATGTGCACCATAAGTAACTGCCATTCTTACAGTACATAGCCAAATGATGACACATCACTCCATATATCTGTGAACTCAATGGTATGTTCTTTTGTCATCCATTGCAAAACCTCAATTCATTGCTCTTGAACATTAGATGGCAGTAATTAATTTTTTTATTAGTCAGTTGCTATAATGGGTCATTCATCATGAGCAAGGGCATCTTTCTCCATTGACAGGCATTTAAAATATTAGATGGTAGTATGTTTTAAAAATGCTCTTTTTTTTTTTTTGGATGTGCTGAATGAATTGTTTTCTTTCCTGTCTGCCTTTAATATCACAGCTCCTGTCCCAACCTGACTGAGTGATTAATTGACATTTCTTCTTATACTCCTTTGTCTCTGTTGAATGTAATAGCATCTCTGCTCAGTTTGCTTTCACATGATTGGAGTAGATGATTGGTGGCTGGCCTCTATTCAGCACTCTCTCACAAAACACTGAATCACAGATTTTTATCAACTCTGTTGATTTACAAAGGATTAGAATTCGTGCCATTTTAAGACACGGATTCTACATTACCAGACCTGTGATGAAACCGAGGTGTTAATTAATCGGACTCTGTCAAAGCCCATATGCGAGTTAAGTTAGTGTGACACTCTCTCCCACTCAGTTTCTCTCTGGCTATTTTCCTTTGTCAAAGTGTATCTGTGACTGCAGCCTGTAATTGGATTATTGGCATTGGCAGAACCGCATGTGAAACAATGAAAAAAAAGTGTATTGATCATGGTCTGCCTGTACCTTCAGTCAGCATGGCATAATTTAAATCTCTTCTCTGATACGGGGCTTGTTGAGATCATGCATTTTCCCAAGAACTGCCGCAGGACTCACAGATTAGATTCAGTATCTAGTTTAGAGGGATCGCAAGTTTAAAGGGTTAGAATGTGTTTTATTTCAACACATCTTGATGTGTTTTATTTTATTTTGTACTGCTGTGTGAGTCTGCAGGATGTTTAAAGCTCACTGGACATGTTTTATTTTTTGTTTTTTAAGACTCAGTTTGTGTTCAGAATATCTCCATGATTTTAAAATGTATTTATTTATTTATTTATTTAATATGCAGAGGTAACTATATACAAACCATTTGAAGGTTTCCACAAAATCATTCACTGATTTCCACAAAAATGTGAACACTGTGGCTCTGTGGTCTAGTTTAGTTTGTTTGAATAAAGACTGGAATTAACTACATGAAATTTGTCCAGATTTTTGTCCCGTTTTGCAGTCTGGATGAGACAGTCTGCAAACTTTGAGCAATCAGTTTCATAGAAAATTCACATCCAGTCTATGATTCAATTTTTTTTAAAGTACCAGGGAAATCCTTGTATTAACATCACTTTTTATGTGTTCAGATTTTAAAAGGCATGTAGTATATTCCAACTTTAACACTGGCACAACCAATACTATGATTTTGGCGGTGGGACTAATTGTATGTCCAAATAATGGCAGATTGTGGAATCTTCAGGAAACCTTATTTTTAATTCCATTTGGTGACAGTTTTAAGACATAATTTAAAAAAGAATCCCCAAAATGCAATAGAACTGATGTCATTCAGCATAGGCTGTGTCATAGCATTACCATAAAGAATTACTTCATGAAAACTGATTAATAAAACCATTACCACTGACACTGAGCACAGTATAACTTTACATATTCTGATGGGAAAGTGCTATAGTAGCCATGTAGCTACATAACAAAGAGATGAAAGATGATCAAGGAATGAGCGCCCCGTGCTGGTCGGAATAAAACTAAATGCAGCAGCAGACTAATAATACTTAAAAGGTCTATCATTCATGTAGAGACCAGGCTCTAGACTGCTTAGCTTTAATGAAGAACCTTATACTGGCTACTGCACACAACAGACACACTAGCTGTCTTTAGCTTAATAAAGCTGTTCTAATAGAGGGGTAGCGCATCCTGACAAGATCATTACGGCCATCAGGATGCGCTACCAGCTTAAATAATGAGGTCAAATTCATGATTAAGTTTGGGAACTAATGACAAAAGAATGTCAGGAGGCCAGTTTAATGCCTCATCTGAAGGACCCTCCTTTTTAAAGGGGCCGGTTTAATGCTTCATCATAAGGTTGTTTTTTTTTTTTTTTTTTTTTTTTTTTTGCAGTCTGAATTCTGCATCATCATAATAGGACTTTTGCTCCCATACATGTCAGGGAATGAGCGCCCCCTTCTGGCTGGAATAAAGGTAAATGCAGCAGCAGAGATGCTTTTTTTCAAAAAGTCTACCATCCTATTAGGGACCAGGCTCTGGCCTGATTAGCTTTAGTGAGGAACCAGACTTGGGATACTGCATGCAACAGGTGAATTTGAACTCTGTGCCTTGATAAATCTGTTCTAATGGAGGGGTAGCACATCCTGACAAGCTCAATACGGCCATCAGGATGCGCTACCATCTTAAACAATGAGATCCAATTCATGATTACGCTGGGGAAATAATCGTCTGAACAACGCTCCTTTGCAGGTGCCATTCTCACGCTTTATCAGAAGGTTGCTTTGTTTTACATTCTAAAGTCCAATTCGTTATACTAAGACTTTTGTACCCATACAAGTAAGGGAATGAGCATCCCCCTGCTGGCCAGACTAAAACTAGCTCCAGCAGCAAGCTACATTTTCACAAATTGTCTCCCACCAGTGTACTGACCAGGCTCTGGCCTGCTTAGCTTTAGTGAGGTAGGAAAATCTGAGAGGGTAGCACAAATCGACAACACCATTCATGTGAGCGATACAGCAGTCTTTAGGCCCACCGCAAATGCTCTTATTGGTTGAGAGGCGTGATGACGCCCAACCCAAGCCAATACTGATAAACATCGCACCCCTCCTGTGACCAATGGTTTGTCTGTATGTATATTCAGAGCCAGTGAGCAATGGGCTTTCAAAATAATAATGATAATAAAAAACTGTGTGTATGCGTGATAAAATAATTGTTGGCGTTGATTAATTAATGTGTTAACGTGATAATAATGTGTTAACTTGCCCAGCCCTATATATATATATATATATATATATATATATATATATATATATATATATATATATATATATATATATATATATATATATATATATATATATATATATTATTGCCAATGGTTTTGAACCTAAATAAATACATATAGTTGTGATGTTTCCACTGATTGCTGTTCATAGAGCTTATGCAAATATATACATGCAGTATACAGTATGAATATGTAAATTATGTAAATTAGAACATACACATACATTTCATGTTTGCATATTTCAATGTAAATATGATATCAGATGCAAATTGGATCACAAACCCTAGAGCATAGGAAAGTTATTGAGCTACAGAACTGCACAGTCAAGCAATAATGTTGCTGTGGAAAATCACAGCTCATGCACAGGGGGGCTAATTGAGCTCACTCTCAGAACAGAGGATTTTTATTTATTTATTTTTTTCTGGATAAATTCTGCATCTGCGAGATTTACACATTTAACCTTTTTATCATGCACTACTGTTCAAAAGTTTTGGCTTGGTAATATTTTTGAAAGAAGTCTCTTATGCTCACCAAGGCTGCATTTATTTGATGAAAATGACATTGAAACAGCAGTATTGTAATTGTATTGAAATATTTTTCAATTTTGTTTTCCATTACTTCAGTTTTCAGTGTCACATGATCCATCAGAAATCATCCGAATATGCTGATTTGGTGTTTAAGTAACATACCTTATTATTATAAATGATGAAAAAGTTGTGCTGCTTAGTACTTTTGTGAAAACCATGATACTTTTTTTTGTTCAGAAATATTTGATGAATAGGAAGTTCAAAAGAATAATATTTACTAGAAATAGTTATTTTACCAGCCAACAACAACAACAACAACAACAACAACAACAACAACAAAATACAAACATTAAGGGAACATTCCATTTCAGCATTATGCAATGCAAACATTACGGACACATTACTTCTGAATGTTGTCTTGATCTTCTGAAACAAATAGTAAGTTTAGTCATTAAAACGTAATAAATAAATAAAAAAATAAATAAAATAAAACACGACAGACAGACATCCAAGAAAAACTTTGGCAGAATGTTAGCGAGAGTTCTCCTGGCAATGTCCCATGTTAGCTAGGTTGAAACAATATTTAGTCCTTACTGTGACTTTTGATTAATTTAATATTTTAATGTTTTTGAAATTCTTTTAAAACAAAAGGAATCGTACTGACCTCAAACTTTTGAATGGTAGTGGAAATTCAGCAACTGTATTTGCACATACATCATTTCGAACAGTTGCGACTAACCACCTTAAAACAACAGAGAATTGCCTTTGACTTTAACTAGTCTGCTAGCACCTTATATTGTTTTGTCTTTGTTCTGCTTGTCGGAGATAAAGGAGGGAGGCATCTTCTTGTTGTCCGGATTCTTTGTATTCTTATTGTGATGCTCTCAGGCATGAGATTCAATCTTCCTTCCATTCAGACTGACGGGCATTTTTATGTTTGCAATTTATGAACTGTTGTACAGAGCTTCATGGAACACCGCTCCTAAATTAGACCATTGTTTAGCATTCATGACTACAGCTAGCATGAACATTTAATGGCTTTAGTCTTGAGAAAGCAAGAAAGCTTCTTGGAGCTATGCAAGGTTAAATTCCTGATTTGATGGACCTTTATGTTATATCATTAGTTTCTCTAGATTACTTATATAAAACAAGAATTAGCATTTGGCGACTCTTAATAAATTGACTAGCATTAAATAGGGAAAAGTTTGAAACAGATAGAACTTTTCCTTCTTTAATAATCTATATTTTGGAGAGGAACAAGCCACACAGGTGGTCCATATCGATCGCTTGATAGAAATGCTGAGAACTGAATTTCTATACATCCTTTGTGTGCTAGTTAATTCAATGTTATCCAGTAATGAGCTTTCCTGTGCAATAGAATGAAAAGAATGAAATAGAACTAACTAGGACACTAACTTGGACACCAGTGGCTGAATCTACAAAGATTTCTCCATGTCTCTCAGGAAGCTTCCTGTTCCTCTTCTTTGGCTTCCTCTGAGCTGTGCACTAATGATGTGGTCTGACTGTGAGAGTACTGGAGACTTCCTCGCTAAACCTCCACATCAAAGCAACCTTAAGAGAGCCCTAAAACCTCGGGTCTTCCCAGGGAGACTACATATAAAAGAAGCTGTTAACTTAGAAGAGAACAACACAAGAGCTGAAGTTAAAAGGGAGGATTTAAAAAGCACCTATGGAGCACTATATGACTGACTGTAAGTTATATAAGATTCATGCACTTTGCATGAGAAGCATTTATGTTCAAGGTATTTATACTGGTCTGCCAGCTGAGGTATAGGCAATGAACATAACTTGTAAGAAAAAAAAAGAGAAAAACTGTACAAACACTAATCTGATCGATATCTTATTAAACTTGACCTTTAAGATTTGACTTTATTCTGTGACTTAAAGTTACAATCTGATTGTATTTCTCAAAATGAGATATTTCAAAAAGTGACTTTATATTTTGAAAGTAACTATATGTTACATTCCCACTGTATTCCTCAAAATTAGATTTTATATCTTTTTTTTCTTTTTTCACTTTATATCTAAAATGTGACAATGCCACAAACTGCCCTTCTATCTCAGTCTGAATGTATCCCAAAATGTGACTTTATAATCTGACATTATATCTCTGACTTGATATCTTATTTTTCTCAGTTTGTCAAAGTTTCTTATGTCTGAGATTTTAATGCAATTTATTAAATAATTTATTCTCCCTTGAGCTTTAACACATTCATGAATAAAAAATCAAAAAGAAGAAGAAAAAAATCAAGAATTAATTAATTCTCATTTATAAAATGAATTTCTACTTGTACAGTGTCAGTTAAACTGTTAAAGCCAGAAGTCTTCTATGGTATGTTTTAGACCGTGGAATCGTGGCACATTCATCAAAGCAAATTTGCTTCAGCTGCCAATTTAGACAGAGAGTGCCCATACAGAATAATTTTCAGGTAATATCTATTTTCAGCTGGACTCAAGTCTGGGCTCTGGGCCATTACTGAATACTCACTTTCTTTTCTCATCTTCTTTGTTTCCTCCTTTATGCTCTAGGTCATTGACCTGAAAACACAGACACTGAGAAGAAGAAGAAGAAAAAAAAACACTAAAATTGTTAGTAAATTTCACAAAAAATGGCAAATAACACAATGAATTAAACATCAACATTTATAATGAAATATATTAATTCAATCTATATATATATATATATATATATATATATATATATATATATATATATATATATATATATATATACACACATACTTGTTTGGTAATGTAAGATAATATTTCTATAAAATGGTACACCATACTTAAGTTATGGTTCAGGCTCTATAAACAAACAAACAAACAAACAAACAAACAAACCTAAAACTGAACAGGATGGAAAAAAGAGTAAGCCATTGCTCAGTGAGGAATTGAGAGTTTGCTTACATGATGGTGTCACCTAGAAGTTAGTTTTGCCATTTTTCTGAACACCTTTTAATATTTGGACATCATCATTCTGATTTATGTCTAATTTTTATCAGACAGGATAGAAGGTTTAAAGTGAGACAAACAATCAATGACAAACCATCAAAGAATCTTGAATATTATATTACTAATAATAGACTGAATCACTGAGTTGGAAAAAGGATCACCTCGTGTCAGTATTTTGTTGAACCACCTTTTGCTTTAATTACAGTCTTTAGTCTGAGATCTTTCTCTGTCTAACTTTGCACATCTAGACTTTGCAATATTTGTCCACTCTTTTTTGTAGAACTGCTCAAGTTCAGTTAAATTTGATGGTGAGCATTTGTGGACTGCAGTCTTCAAGTCATTCCACAGATTTTCAGTGGGCTTTTAAGTCTGGGCTCTGAATAGGCCATGCAAGGACATTCACCTTTTTCTCCGTCAACCACTGTGTGGTCAGTTTTGCTGTGTACTTTGGCTCATTGTCATGTTGGAAGGTAAACCTTCTTCCCAATGACAACTTTCTAACACAATTCATCATACCATCCTCAAGAATTTGACGGTATTTTGCCCCATCCAATGCTGTTATTTGGATGGTGAGCTCTATTGGATTATTACCAGACATAGCTGTAGACATATCATTATGTCAGTCATCACTGATAAGCTACTACTAAATATTGTAGAAACTTAATTTTCTGTAAAGTTGCTTTGCAACAATTTGTATTTTTAAAAGCACTATACAAATAAACTTGAATTTAATTGAATTGAATTTGGTGTTGAAGCCAAATAATTCAATTTTAGTCTAATCTGCCTCAGTATCTTCAAGGTGTGTTTTGACAAAGCTCAGTTTGGACTGGATGTGGACTTTCTTGAGTTTATTTTTCTTTTTTCAACCCTCCCATACAAGCCACATTTGTGGAGAATTTGTAATATTGTTGTCTCATGCACACAATGACAGATCTCATAAATACCTGCAACTGCTTCAGAGTTGCTGTAGGCCTCTTGCTAGCCTCTCCTCTCTGACCAGTTTCCTCCTGGCTCTTTCATCCAATTTGGAGTGACATCCTGATCCAGGGAGGGTCCGTACCTTCCACTTAATAATAGACTTCACTGTGCTTACAGGCATTGATAAAGGCTTTGACATTTTTTTTATATCAATCTCCTGACCTGTGGCTGTCCACAACTTATCCTGGAGATCTTTTGACATTGCCTTGCCACCCATAGTTGATTGTTTGCTTTATTTGCACTACCAAGGGCTGAAATACTCCAGGAAAGAAAGTAAAACCTGGAATATTTCTTATAAATAATAAATTGTTAAAAAAAAAAAGCATTAATAAATCACATAAATGGCAAAAATGATGGTTGTTGTTATTGTACTATTGCGATGAAAGCAAATATGATTTGCATCTTTACAAATTTTTGAGTTTCATATTTTATCCAAAATTTTAGGACATGAAAAAGATGTACTGAATATGCAACCCAAACTTATAATAACTGAAAATGCAGAGATCTTCTAATCATGTCACTGTTAAAATTATACAGTCAGGACACTAATGTAAAACATGAGACAGCTGTGCAGTAAAATTATCCTGATGAAAATCTTTTTTGTATCGAACCTTCTTGTATTCTCTAATAATACACTCTAAATGATGCACATAATGTAGAACGAGATCAAATTTGAATAAATAACACAACATATCAATTTACTCCAATAGAGAAAGCCATTTTTTTAAAATCCATTTTAGTCAGAAAGATGAACACATTATATAACCAAAGAAAAAAAAAATCATTTATTCATTCAAATTAATGTGTTAAAATGAGTAAATAAACAGAATTACTGTGATGCAACAGAGGACTTACGAATAAAGCTTGAAACCTAAAGCCTATTATGGGCCCAATGTTCACATAATTTCTATAAATTATTCAAATAAATAACACTTGTACAAGAACTCAAAGAGAAAAGAGCAGCAATGTTATGGGTGGTGTTAAATAATCCCAATGAAATATACATAGTGTCATTAAACCTTTGATGAGTTATAATTTAGTCAGTTTGTCCAAAAAAATTGTGACCACAAAAAAGAGCCCTGGGCTTTATAATGAACTGTCAATGCCTGCAAATTCAACCTTAAAGCACTTCTGTCAGGAATCGCTGAAAGACAGCAAAATATCAGATCTTGAAAAAAACTGGAAAGAATCTCATGCAAAGGTTGTCTGATGAGTACAGGACTTCCTGGGATTTACAATTAAATCATTTCAAAATGTGGTAAATACCAAATTAAGAGTACATCTTGTATACTTAAAATATCCTTGATATAAGCATGTCCACTTAAACAACAGAAAAGCTAAAAAAGGTCCTGTAATTTAATTCAGGGAGACCATCGCCACCATATGCCAAAGCTTACACATATCTTATGGATAAAAAGACAGAGTGTATCAAAAAACAAAACAAACAAGTGAATGGATACAACAGGCTCAAAGAGGGCTAATTTATAGAACTAAAAGTATTTAATTGTGTTATGGTCTTGTGCTTTGGCCTTAAATGTCTCGTAGCTCTTGTTCTGGCCAGAATAACCTCTAGTAAAGGTTTAAAACGAATTTCGTTTGAGCATGTGTCTTCCCCTCCACATTTAAAGATGTTCAGTTATTCACCAATAACTTATTAATACCTTTATTCAACAACTTTATTCAAAAAGAGGCATTCGTGCTCATCTCCCTGTCAGCACAAACAGGTCCCCATCTCAACATTTCACATACAGCGATAGTATGACGACGCAGAATGATCGAGTCTTTTACAAATATAATGCTGATAAAAACCAGTTCTGCTTGTTGTTTCCTGGGAAATGTTTGCTTCAGTTCCGCCCAGCTTCAGCGCTCTTCCATCAACCAACCAACCAACCAGTGAAGCAACAGCGGTGAAGAAACTTTAGTAGGTTCTGACGACAGATACAAGTAGACCTTCAGACCAGCTCAAGTACCTTTAGAAATGGAAAAAAAACATTTGTAGTGCGATTTAATTTGGGGTTTTGAGATTTGAAATATTGAACAGCTGAGCGAATGTGACTACAGCAGGACAGATCCTCCTGCTTTTAGTAATATAAAACAGCTCTCTGTAATAAACATTGACCTTTGTGTGGCTATTTATTGTTTTAGAGTAGAACTCACCTTGATTGTTCCTTGACTGTTGGCTGCAATCAACACATTTGACTCCTGAGAATCAGAACAGAGAGAACAATATTTAGTTTGACAGTCTACTCGCCTGTGTTTGTTTGGCCTAAACCGCCCAGGTCATTCCAGACTCAAAAACAGTAATGTGTTTCATTACTGTTATACTTTCACAAAAAGGCCTTGACATTTTATTTCTACGTAATTTATGTAAGGATGAGAAAGGCAACTAATTAAGACCAAGACACTAAGCAGAAATTCAGCTTGGTCACCACACAATTATTATCGATTTTTTCTCTGAAAATGGCAAGTATGAAAGGTACATAATACACAAGGGATCTGGAAGCAGAGCTAATGTTTAATAAAGCATGCAAAACATGAATCCACACGTTTCATTTTCTAATATTTCTGAGCTGGTTAGGCTTGTTCACAATTACTTTTATTAAATATTAACTCTTTGGGGATCCATAATTACTAACAACATACAACAATAAAAACAAAACACAATAAAAAAAAAAAAAAAAAAATTATATAACAAATAGAAAAAAATCTAAAATAACAATAAAAATGAAATTCTGAAAGCGGACATACACCAAGCTTCTCCCAACCCACTGTCCTTTGCTACCCTGCCATTACTTGTCCTTAATGTACCAAGGAGTTCAGTTTGACTGTCCCCATGTGCCCCCATGGCCCTTCTTGTCCTACTGCTGGTTTTAGAAGAGTGATTTATCATGTCAAATGTGAGTGAGATAAGACTGAATCATACCCCATCAGGTAGAGCGCGCCAGCACACTGCACTGACAAACTCATTGGTGTCGTCCTCTTTCTTGTCCTTGTCCAGGACACTCTTCACAGTGTCAAACTTGAAAGTTAATAGCGTCTTGGAGAGCCCCTTGTAGTACAAGTACAGTGAGTTGTTTTCACTTCCTGTGGTGTATAAAGTGAAAGCATTATTGAGGAGTTTTAAAATATATTTTTTAACCAGATAAACATTACAATGCAAAAGTTGGTTTTATTTCCCTTTTCACTTAATAATAAACCCTTCATTGATTTGAAAGATCAGAGGAAGTTTAATCAAACAGCATTATCACCAGTCTGAAATAGTTTTTGTGGCAAAAAGCAAACCTTTTAACCAATTTTGCATAGTGCCACTCACCACATGCTACATAGTCTCCATTAGATGCCAGACCCACAAAGTTCTTCTCGTTGATGTGGCCTTTAAAGGAGCGCAAACAATGCGGCTTGTTCACGTTCCAGAGTTTCAGCTGGCTGTCTGTTGATCTGTAAGGGATGTTACAATTGAACTTAGATGTTTGGTTTTCAACTCAAGAGTCGTTTGTAATTGGTGGTGTAATGGTTCAGATTTCTAATGCTGCAGATTGGATCATGGTTTTATTTGAATAGGGATGCAAATGTAAGAAAATTCTAGGATGATTTGATAACCAATATTTTTATAACACCGTAAGCTGATATTGTTCCAATAGCTGGTGTTTTGTTTAGGTTAAGTAACGTGATACAGCAATACAGTACTAAAAATTGTACCATAAGTTGTTTTTTTCCAAGAACTGTTTTACCCATATTACACAAATTATTACACATTAACTTCTTTCCACTGACTTTTACACTCAAGACATTTTCCATTGATACAGGATAAAAAGCACAATAAAATTGTGTATACATACGCAGACACAATCTCTTCTCCATTGACAAATTTGGCATAGGACACTGCTTTCCTGTGGCCTTTGAAAACCATGATGGGCTGCTTAGTGTTTCTCAGGTCATAGTAGTGCACACAGTGGTCTGGAAATGATTTAGAATGAATTGAAAAGTTTAACGATTTTAGCGGGAAGTAAAACTTTTAATAGGTCGATTCAAATGAATTATGCACCTGCACAACCAAAGGCAAGGTGATATCGAGAGGATGGACTGAACTTGACACAGCATACATTGGCCTTCGCTTCAATGCTGGCTACTGAATTGTCCAGGTTGGTGGACCACAACTTAACTGGGGAAAAACAGAATTCATTCTTAAGTATTTATCAAATCCTAAACTCAAATAACTCGATCGGAAAACATTTCAGTTGCAGAAATACCTTTTGCATCATCTGATCCTGATGCTAATAGCTTGGGGTCCATAAGGTTGAAATCAACACTCCAACACCGCTTCTCATGCTCCTGTGGAAATTTATTTTTGCAAGTCAGAGTCCAACTTAGATTAAGTCTAAAGGAACTGCAATGTATTCACAAATGTACATATTAAATTCCAACTTAACCCCAGTCTGAATGTAATGTATATTTGTGCTGCAACAACTTATCCAGTGAATATAGTTTTTTTCAAATATTTAACTCTATTTTTCAAATGTTTCATTTAGTAAGTTAAACTTTACAATTTTCATACATAATGAACAGCATTTTTTTATACAAATTAACTTTTATTGAGCAAGGATGCATTAAATTGATTAAAAGTCACAGTAAAAACACTTATGTTTCTAAAGATATCTCTTTTTTTATATTGTATTTATTATCATACATAGATGTTAAGTGGGTCTGTAGAAGTCTGTGAGTTAAGAAGGAACATTTTAAAAATTGCTGTCCTACTGAAAGGGGTTTAAGAGTAATGAATGTCATCTGGCACTGTCTGACACATAAGGATACCTGGTAGACCTTTGACCTCTGTCCCGTGAACCCATCCCAAAGAATGACAGTCCCCTCATAGTCGCTGCTCGCTAACAGATTTTTGTGGTAGCTACTCCAGCTGATACAGCTGGAAAAAGACAAGACAGAAGAAAATGTGAATTCTCTTGTACTGCTGCATAATCCACTAAGAACATTCAGGCCAGCCCCTGATTTCTCACACTCTTTATACCTAATTTTAGAGTTACATGTCATCTCGTTGACAGGATAATGAATGTCCACAGCATCCTGGATCACAGTGCCATACTCAAACACTTTAATTTTCTTAGTGACACCGGCAATGGCAAAGTAATCACAGTCGCGGTCAAACTCAATGCTGCAAAAGAAGGGAAAGAGATGAGACAGAACAAGTGTTAGCACAGCGGGTTCTCCTGACTGTGCATGCTCATTATCTGCTCTACTTCCACTCAAACACAGACACTGAAAGAGACAAGAGTTGTAATGCATCCAAACAGCCTCTCAGACACTTAGGTGATCAGATATAAGTATGTCTGAAAAATTATGGTGTGATGAAATGTGCTGATGGTTTTTTTCTACTAGCCAAGCGAGGTTCTTTGGCTGGTTGAGAATTGGTGTAATATACTGTATCTGAACATTACATAAAACATCGAAATAATGGTTGGTTTGAGCCAATGATTATATTTGTAAACCCAATTAACAGAATTGAGAACTAAACCAAATGATTTTCATGACATTTGGAATCGTCTGCCTTCTTTCACTGATGCAGAAGAAACCATTCTAAAACATTCAGATCATGTTTCCTGCACTATTGAAACTATAAAAAAAATTCTTTAAACTTAGCCGAGAGCTTAAAGTCTGAACCTAATGTGATAAAAGGAAAAGACTAAGCATCGAATAAAATATACTCTACTGTTCAAAACTGAGGATTTTTTGTTTTTGTTTTTTTAATGTTTTTGGAAGAAGTCTCTTCTGCTCAGCAAGACTGCATTTATTTAATAAAAAATACAGTAAAAAGTAGTACAGTGAAATATTATTTCTATATTAATATTAATAATATTATGTTAAAATGTAATTTTTCCTGTAATGGCAAAGCTGAAATTTCAGCAGTGATTACTCCAGTCTTCGGTATCACATGATCTTTTAGAAATAATTTTAATATGCTGAAATCAGTGCAGCTTTTTTTTTTTTTTTTTTTTTTTTGCTTTTTTTCAGGATTCTTTGATGAATAGGAAGTTAAACATAGATAAAAAAATCTTTAATAGCATTATAAATGTCTTTACTGTCATTTTTGATCAAATATGAATATAATGCAGTCTTGCTATATAAAGTATTAATTTCTTTCAACAAAAACAAATAAATTTATATATCTTACACACCTCAAAGTTTTCATCACTACTCTAATGAAAAAAAGGCATCTTGTCATCAAACCCCGCAATAAGCATACAGCGAGACCTGTAGTTCAATTTCTGAAAAAACTACTGTTAATGTGTTCTCAAGTTTTATCAGAATTAAATGTGTAATTACTAACTTATTAATGAGAATACACAGTTAAATATACACATTCGGACATTTAGTTGTAACTGATCATATTTAATGGAACAGGGATGAGATTCATGAGCAATTATATATATATATATAAAGCTGGCCACAATTCCATTTAATTTTTTTTAATAGATGTTACTCAAAATTCACAGTCAATATCTGTAATGTTATTCAGTAATACAATACTACCCTCTGCTGGTTACTTCAAGAATGGAACTGAACCAAGACTAAAGTGTGGTCTGAACTTCAATTTAGATTTTGCAGCCTTACCTGGACACAATACTGGAGCCATTATAGAGGTCACTAGCGTAAGATAGGGTGGCCAGAGGCCTCACAGAGTTGTAACGGGTAAATTTTGATAGACACTCCATGAAATCATCCAGTTGGTTAACAGTCCTGCTGTCATCTATTAATGAGAAAAGCAACTGTGTTGAATATAGCAGATTTTTTTAAAAGATTTGTATAAACAAATATACTAATACTTTGTATGAACAGATACACAATATATATATCGCTCTGAATCAACCAACCCGTTATTCGAGACATCCTATTGGAGAAATAACACTGTTCCAGATCCTCAAAGTGTGCCGTCAGTCTCTTTCGTCGTGACGCCAGAG
>NC_056573.1:17013634-17066134 GCF_018340385.1 Cyprinus carpio | reverse complement strand
CTTTTCCAGCAACATATCTTCATACAACACACCGATTTCGATGTTTTAGGTATGACTGCATATATGTTTTGTAGCGCAAACGTGAATCTTTTCGTCTAATTTTACTTAGAAATTTAAATGGTCTATTTTAAAATGGCTCTTGTGATTTTCCAGGCTATCAGCTAAACAGCTTATGTGTACAAAATAGTCCCAACACAAATCTCTAATGCATATTAACTGTCACTTGTTTTTAATTATAACCATTAAATTAGGCCTATCTCCCTAGACCCCAGACATTGAATTTTAACTTAATAATTAACTTTTAACTTTTAACTGTTTGATGCAAAATTAAATCTGTCTAAACTTTCATTTTGGCTGAACTATACATGATAGATATTGTCGCTATACATATTTCTGCCTTTTTTGCATTGTGGATATGCTTTGAAACAATATACTGTTACACCCCTAATAGATAGCTGAACCAACATGGTAAAGTAATGTTGGTCAAATCTAGGCAGCTCTATTTTTATTATTTTTTTCTGTGTAAGCATTGCAGCAAGGCTTCAGCTGAAGTCTTTTGCAACTTTTGCATTCCTCATTTTTTTTTAAAAAAAAAACCCTTTACTTTGATTTCTCCCCCCCAAAACCTGTCCCTCATATTCATCCTGAGGAGTGTAGGAGTGTAGGATGTTTCCCTGCCTTAAGCTGTGGCTTTAGGAAAATATCAATCAGAGCCCCCAACCTGTTCCCCCTTCTTCATCTACTTCAAAAACAAAGTGGTCAACATCAGTAGCCAGAGTTGTACACAACTCACTCTGATCCAGACTTTTTTTTTTTAGACCATGCCCAGAGGAGGAGAAGCTGTTCCAGCTTTCTACCACCCACTGTGGGACCACCTGCCCTCACGATTTCAAAATATTCTCTGATCTTGTACCATACCTTCCCTCTGTATTGGTACATCTTTGACCAGAGGATGTGTCCCATCAGACTTCATAAAGGGATATTTCATCCAAAAATAAAAATTCTGTCCCGCTTCTGTCATTTACTCATGCTAATGTTGTTCCAAACAACATGATGACCAGGTACTGAAGCTGACAAGCTTCATTAAGGAACTGAAAGCACTAAAAGTATCATAAAAGTAACCTATATAAATTATAAATATAAACACTATTTTCTGAACACACACAAACACACAAAAAAAAAAAACAAAAAAAAAAAAAAACAAAAGAATTACACACACACACACACACACACACACACACACACACACACACACACACACACACACACACACACACACACACACACACACACACACACACACATATATATATATATATATATATATATATATATATGGCAAGGATACATAAAATTGACCAGAAGACATTTTTTATGTTACAAGATTTCTTCAAATAAATACTGTTCTTTTGAACTTTCTAAGAATTCTGAAGAAACATGTATTATATAATATTGTATCATGATAATGATAATAAATGTTTATTGGGTATCTTTGTATTTCACACAAATGTCTTAGGAAGACTTGAACACAAGAAGTATGTGTGCACAAGAAGTTTTTTGTTTTTTTTAATCATTCCTTTTTGAAGCATGAAAGCTTATGTTTAAAATCAGTCCTGTTTTTTTTTTTGTTTTGTTTTTTGTTTCTGTGTATTTCTGTTGGTTAATTCGGTAACAGTAAATGTAAAGTGTGTTTTTGGTTTTAAACCCAACAGTTGTTAAATATTCTTTAACCTAAGATATTTGGAAATTACAGTATGTTATTTATTTATTTGCTCATTAGATTATATTAAGAAACTACAACATTTTTCCTCAAAGTGATATTAATCAGGCAATCACTGAAGAGCTTGAGGCCATTAGTGAGATTAACTAGTGTCTACATTTTCTGTCTTTGTATACAATTTGCATTACTGAAAGATTGCATAGGTACTGGATAGCAGTTTGAGAGATTAATCATCTGAAGTTTCCATTTTACACAGCAGGGGGAGTTAGAACTGTATCTTTAGAAACACTATAGCCAGATATTCAAAGAGGACACCACTGGTATGGGTGTTATTCTGGTTTGAGTATGTTAAAACATTACAGATAATTTTTAAACTAATTTTTATTTTATTTTATTGTATTTATTTATTTTAGTAACTGACTTTTTATTCATGGTTTTATTTTAACTTTTTTAAATTAAAATTGTTATTTCTTACATTTTGAAGGCTTGCAGGTTTATGTATGTGTATAATATATATATATATATATATATATAATATATTATATATATTGACAGGGAACCATATCAAAGATGAGCTTTGCTGATACTCTTCTCATTGTAACTCTATTATATGTTCTTTTGGCGGACAAATCCTTTTCTTCACATGCAATAAGTTTAATTACAGCACTGCTTTACCCTGCATGACCTCCACAATGGACCATACTTCAAAGCCCCCCAACACTTACTTTTGTTGATTCAGATGTTCTTTACTTGTATCTCATTGGAAATTAGGCTCGAATCGCTGGCGTTGTTAATGCAGTTAACAAAAATTGTTTAAAGCTAACTTAAATTCCAAATGGATAAGCCCTCATGGGAGAGTCGGTTAAAAAGTCTGGATGAGTTGTGTCAGCTCACATTGGCCAGTGCTGTGTTCTCAGTTACAAATGGACTAACTGTGGTTGCTATTTTAAAACATTTTATATATCTCGAGTGCTTCTGTTATGGCTCTAAGGGAGAAATAAACCCCTTTTAACTCATAATATACTTTCAAATATATTGAAGATACATGACCGATCTGTTGAGTACAATGTGTCTTTTGGAAGGAAAGAGGCAAATTACAAAAATTATGAGTTCTATTGTTAATCTTTGGCTAAAAGGATATCCATGATTCATTTACGACTATGTTATGTGAGTCTCTTTCTTACTGTAGTTAAAAACTTATAATTTATTTGGTGAGACACACCGATCCTTTTGCAAGGAGTGAGAATCCAATGGTCCAAAAAACATAACTAAATTAAATCTAAAACATTAGGGCACTTTGATTTAGATCAATGTCTGTCTATGATATTAATAGGCAGCGCGCAGAAAAATGAGTAACAAATCCCAGCTGTCCCACCTCATGCCCGCCAACACACACATATGCACACACACTGTCATATGGATACAAGCACACAGAACAGATATCGATGCACTAACAACATATTTTAGCAATTATAGTGCATTTAATGATTGAGACAGGTACTGAAGGAGCCACTTAATTAATTTACCACATAATGTTAAAAAATGGTAATATTATTGAAATATAAACTGGTTATTTATTTACTTATTTATTTTTGAAGATTTTTTTTTTTTCTTTCAGAGCATCAAGAAAAGTGTTTAAAAAGACCCATAGAGTCCTGGCTTGTTGAATTAATCCAATGAGACATGTTTTTTGAGGGTATATCTAGAACATAAGGAGGGGAAATAAAGAAAAAAAATAAATGCCGTCAGATGCTCACTTCGAATAATACAGTCTTAAAGCCAAGCCAGCCATGACTAACTAGGAAAAATTACGTTATAGTTCAAACAGTGCACACCTGCTTCCCTCACTGTATCTTTTCAAATATCTATTCCGTGAAATTATCTGCTCTCTCATGGAAGTTTACTTGTGTCTCCCAAGTGATAGAATAACGGTTTTGTCACTGGCTGAAAATTTAGTTAATATCGGCAACGGATTTACAGTGACTATTTTTTGATTTTTCTAACTCTGCTTATGATAGATTGGGGGTTGCCTTTGGATTTGGACCAGGCTTTTTTTTTTTTTTTTACACAGTTGCAGCTGTATCTCAAAGCACTTTGATACAAAAAGCTTGAATGTTTTGGGGGCAGATCCTTGGGCTGGTTGTGGAATTCTTACCTCCCACTGTTAGGGCCCTTTCTACCCCTGAAGGGGCCCCTGCCATAACTGCTATAGTTACCCCAAGTTGGGTCTGTTTGCAAATTGATCCCGACAAAAACCGGTGAGGCCAAAACTGGTACGTTTAGGAAATTTAACAGTGCCATGTCTTACTTTTTGACCATTGCGGTGTGAGGTGTTGTATGTGGTTGCGGAGTTGTTTTGTGGTCACAGATCTACTCATTTACAAGTCACATCACTCTATATGCACCTGCAGTGCTGATTGCCATTCAGGGATATTATTCACGTAGAAAACAGTAAAGATACTCTGACCACATAACAAAATGTGGCAGGCATGCATTCGCATTAGTATCACATTAGTACGGGAACTTTTCTGTAGAAAGGCAAAGGGGGACAGTCATAAATGAACTGTAACTTTTCTGTAGAAAGGCAAAGGGGGACAGTCAGACATGAACTGTTATTCACATTGACAATTCCCTCCCAACATTAATGTCTTATAAAGAAAATTTTCTGCTAATGATGCCATAAAAAAAAAAAAATAATAATAAATAAATAAATAAATCTTTTTGTCAGATTAGATGGTGTAATCCAAAAGGTATTTTTTTTTTTTGACAAATTTAAGAAAGTTGACAATGATCTTATTGTTGTATCAGAATGAATCTAATAGCTACTTTGTTATATAGTGGCTATGTATACAAATTACAAATATTTGGCCTTTTAACTGTTTATTTACTATTTGTAATTTTATTTTATTTTTAATTTATTTATTTATTAATTTTTTCCGTATTTTAAAGCCATTCATAAAGTTTGATATTTCAAGGGTTCATTGTGTAATTCAACATTTCCTACATGCAGTAAGAAAAAGGATCAGCGTTAATATTAATTTATTATTACATTAATCAGTTTTAAATAATTGTTCTTTTGGGGAAAATCAGATCCACCTGACTATTTGCTTTTTTTCATTCCCGCAGCATCTTTTAGTCATTTCTGTTAACTTCTCTCTAAGAGAGTGTTCTGGAATTTCTCATAGGTCCATCCTTGTTTTTCAGTGTTTACACATCTTTCACTTGTCTTTTCACATATGCAGTGTTTCAGCCCTGCTTCACATGTCAGGCAGATGTGCTGTCTATTGCATTACAGTACCGAAGTAGGTGTAGCAGCTAGATGTCAATGGCACTGGGGGAGAAAGTGAGCGTAGATGCATTCATGCAAAAGCTGGGTTGGACCTGGGTGAAGTTTTCTTTCCTAATAGCTGGGTAAGGGGCTGGGTTTGTGATGTCAGGCTGGTGGAAACAGATAAAACGTTTAGCGCGTTAGTTTTGATCTGATGTGGAGATGCGGAGAGCGCGTGCAGCGGGACTGAGCCTGGGAATATAGACACACACGGAGCGCAAGAGGAGTCTCCGCGACATCTCAAGGTGATCCAAAAAGCCGTTTTCACGTGGACCAGCATGCCAAAAAGACAAATCTCCTTTCAGTACCTTCAGTTTCTTGGATAATGATCCATATTTTTGAGAAAATAAAATCTTTTAAGCGGACTTTCACAGCTCCCTGATATCTGAAACACTCCACTGTAAGAATAAACTTCGACAGACCTTTTATTTGACCGTTTTGTTGGTTTATTCGCAGAACAAAGCGTGACCGCGAATATCAGAACGTGACCCATTGCGCGCCGGAGAAAGGTGACAATCTCAGATAACCTTTATCCAGCGTTACACTTCTCCAAAGAACCTTACACTGTAGAGACAGCAAGCCATGTAAGTCTGCAACCAAACGCGATATTACCGCTTTCATTCGACCACAAAGAGGAAAACTTTATTGCGCGCGTAAATGAACTGTAAGTGAATGACAATTAGGCTTTTACGCAGTCATTGCGCGCTAAAAAGGCAGCTTCGAGGGGATCCCCAAGACACGAGATGTTCTGTTTGAACCTGACCACTCAAAAAGCAGGGAGGAAAGATTTAAAGTAGCCAGTTGTCAGTTACTCACAATTTGCGCTATCCAGTTACTTAAATAGTAAATTAAGAGAGGAACAGACTATCCACCGTAATGCACTGATAATTTCGAGATCCCTTGTCATTACAATTTCTTTTTAAGTAAAATAAAAAAGTAAAATAGAAACTTATTAACATACATATTGTAACTTAAACACAATTTATGCTTTTATTAATGAAGAAAAGGCACTAAAAACTATTTAAGCGAATTAAATATTAGCTCCCTTCCCAAGTGCAATTTAAAACAAACAAACAAATAGATGTCCACTCTTTGAAAGTTACAGCTTTACCTCAATAAAATGATGTTTTTTAGACTACTGGCTATTATTCTTGCAGTATTTCACACATGGCCGCTGAACAGGGCTCAGCCAGATCATCTCCAGAAGTATAAGCGGACACTGGCACAGAGAGCGGACCGAGCGCTTGCTGGAGAGCAGTGCGACTCAATCAGCCGCAAGCGGCCGCTGCACTCCGCGGCGCAGCAGTACCCTCTAGCGGGCGTCACTGGAAGGTACACTCGCTTGATAGACTTGCACTTGAGGAAAACTAGAACGGTGAGGTCGTGTTCAGGTGAGTGCAGCTCTAGTGGCACAAATGCGGTTGAATTAACTAACTGGGATATTAATGAGAAGGAGAAATATGAGGAACCACAAGAAGAGACTTTCATATGGAAGAAAGCAGGTAAACAGCCACAGGGGGCCAATGATCCTGGCTCTACTAAGTCACACAAACCCCTTCAATCGATTTCAAAAGGACACCCTTTACAGGCAGAAAAGGGTGGTGATTTGACAGACAGCTCGCTCTCACTAAGAAGGGTTGCAAGGACCCTTCCAGAATTTGACAACGAAGAAGAAGTCCCAAAAGATATGCAGCACACCAATATCCACCACACTGACCTTCCTACAGAAAACGAAGAGTTCTCCGGGGAGCAAGAGGGGCTGCAGAGCACTGCTGGGGAGCCGTGGAGGGCAGATGTACGCAATATGCCTGAAAAGTGGATGACAGCTGTGTATTTCAGCGGTCAGGCGGATCACCTAAAGGTGAACCCTGCATTTGGCCTAGAACTGCCCCGCTCTAGGTTCACTTTAGAGCTGTGGGTCAAGCCAGAGGGGGGCCAGAATAATCCTGCCATCATTGCAGGTGGGTGTCTGTGCAATCCTATATCATTCTCATTGTCTAAAATCATGTTTTTTTTGTACTGGAGGGTTGCAGGTTCTTTAAACTGTTTTCTAGTAATTTGAATTGTCATTGGCTATTAATTAAAACAACAGTTTATAACTTGAAGGATACATAATTTGCAATTAGCAGCTGTCTAATCAGAATAAATATTGCTCAAAGGCGTACAGCCATACAGACGAAAATGATTAAGGAAAGTCAGATTCATTCCTCAGTTCATCAAGTGCATCAAATGGTGTGCGACGGACTCTGTGTTGTGTCAGGGCTTTGACACGTTGTTGTTTCATTTAAGAGGCCTTTGTTTGAGGATATCAGCTGACAAGCAGATGAAAGGAGAATGGGAAATCAGCTGCTTACATGGTGCAAACGATGAGTAGTGCTAAGGGAGGAGTGTTTAGAGGAACAAGTGGCCACCACCTGCTCGATGTGTCCTGTCAGCTTTAATCACTTGTTTGTGCATATGGCGCACTGCGTTTCCAAGGTTGAATTCATAAGCTGCATGTTCTGGACACCGTACTAACATTGACAGCTAGCTCTCATCCAGCTCAATTGTTTGATATAAAACATTTTCAAAAGCAGAAACTAGGTGTTGTTTCACATGCGAAGTTGATTTGTGAAAAATTGTCTGTAAATGCTTCGCAATTTATGTAGTTATATTATTAAGAAAAAAATATGTGTGTGTACACACACACACACACACACACACACATATATATATATATATATAATATGAATATATATATGAATATTATATATATATATATATATATATATATATATATATATATATATATATATATATATATATATATAAAATGAAAAACTCAGATGCCTGTCAAAATCATACAGCAAAATAATTCAGCGCCATGTTGGGGGACAATAATGTCCTCTATAAAAAAAAAAAAAAAAGATATATTACAATGTGTAAAAATGTCTAAAATAAGGGAAAATGTTTTATTTATTTGTTTGTTTGTTTATTGCAAACCTATCACTAAATTCATAAAATAATTTTTTATAGAGGACCTTATTTGTCCCCCGACATGGCGCCAAGCTATTTTGCTGTATGATTTTGACAGGCATCTGAGTTTTTCTGATGCACATTATGATTACAAGAACAAAAATAAACAAAATAAGCTGTGGAACATCACAGAAGGTGCCGGATCCCTTAAGGGAGCTTTCATAATCAGGTAAATGTGCATTTTCTGTATGGCTGCTGAGGAGGGTCAATGTGGAAATGATTATATCTGGAAGTGCTTCTGAGACTAGTTCCCAGTAAGAAGAACAAAGCCCAGAGTTCTCTTGTCATAACCTGCGCAAGGCTTTTCCTCTACCATGGATGCCAAAATACATGCTTTTAGGCGAAAGGGGGTGAAAATATTATTCATATGCTTCTAACACTAATGAGTCATCTATCAGACCTCAAAAGAGAGCATTAGATATTCCATTTTAATCAAATCATCCACCACTTGGAGTAAATCAGTTCCCCCAATGACTTCACAAATCTCTTAAATAAATGAGGGTTTTTACCATCTTGCTATTGTTAGGATTATATTATTTCCCTTTGACATATTTGTCATCATCACTAAAATCATGTGAACATTCATTCCAGCTCATTTTGAGGTCAATAGCTTTCTTTTAACAATCAGTGGACGAATCTATTGTTATAAAAGCCAGTTTTTAAAAAATCCCCCACTCTGCCAAATGAGCGTTCAAAGGCTTTACTGGAAGTGGTCTTTTCAGCGCTAACTTTTCTTTCTCTATTAAGTGATTATTATGCAAAAAACACTTGTCATATTGAAAGCCATCAATTATACAAGATTACACAGAAAGTATTTTTTCAGCACACTTTGTCTCCAGCCAAACTCAGCACTCCAGGCCAGTCTGAGGTACTACTATTAGGAGTCTTTTATTTAGTGGGAGACAGATACTATAAAAACAGTAAGATAAGAACTCCTGCTTTGAAAATGTAGTAGCATCCAAGTGGATAGCACTCTGGAATGGTTTATCTTCAAATTCAAGACTTCAGGGTTGATACGCACAGAAATTAGCAGATGTTGTCACACACTGGAGCCCTGCACACACTTCAGCAGGCTTTTCCAATGAATGAAATTTCAGTGTGGTCCACGTCCCTCAGGATATTTTGTTTTAAAGCTGCCCAGTGCTCGTTCTCCCGTTTGCAGGGAATAATGCACCCGAGTGTGTATGTGTTCGCATGTGCGTGTGTTGTAGGGAGGGTGAAGGGGTTCCCTGACCTCTTTTTGTCCTTTGACGGTAACATCTGGCTGCCAGATGTGTCTGCTCCTAAGAAAGACGGCTGGGAATATCAGTGGATTTGTTGAATGGAAGTGACTTAAACTCTTAAACTCTTTAGATAATTAAACACCAATTACTCTGTGTTTGATGAAGCTACATTTCAGCTCATTGACTCCTTCGTTTGTGTTTATTTCTAGGCGTGTTTGACAACTGCTCATATCCCTTGAGTGAAAAAGGTTGGTGTGTTGGGATTCGAGCAGCAGACCCTACAGGAAGAAAAGATGGCAGGTTTTTCTTTTCCCTTCGCATGGATCGGGCACTTAAATCCACCACTATCATTGCACACCAGCGCTACCAGCCGAACAGCTGGACTCATGTGGTGGCCAGTTATGATGGCCACAAGATGGCGCTGTACATAGACAATTCCAAGGTTGGCGAGAGCAGAGAACAGTCAGGTGACCTATACAGTCCCTACATCAAAGCCTGTCGCCTGTTTTTACTTGGTGGGGACCAGTCGGATCACGAACACAGTTTCCGCGGGCATTTGGGAGGTGTCACATTATGGGGTTATGCACAAACTCACAAAGAACTTCTTAAAGGTCACCAATCCCATGCAGAGAGACAAGCTCCCATCTTGTCCCAGTGGGCAGATTTCTCTGAGGTTGAGAATCAGTGGGCGCCCTACAAAGACCATAACACACCAGTCATTGTGGCTCTTCCTGTCCCAGAGCGGCAGCTTGTTTCTCCTTTCTTCCACCTCAATGTGGCGTGACCGTGTGTGACAATGCCGATGTCGCCCTCAGTTATAACCAGCAATGGCAACTGCGAGTTGAGAAGCACCTACGTTACCGCATCGTGAACATCTGTAAGGAAGACGGAAGCGACCCTACAGTCTCTCTGCAGCAGATCCAGCTCCAACACCAGGCCTTGGAAGACGCCTTTCGTCCTTACAACATCACGCTGGAGCTCAGCATTCACACCATCTATAACTCTTCCCTCCAACGGCGCTTCATCCTCAGCAACTGCCACATTGCCAAGGTGGGGAACCGCCATTGCGATCCCGAGTGCGACCATCCTCTTACAGGCCACGATGGGGGCGACTGCTTGCGCATGGGGCCCTGCTACAACTGGAAGCGAAGGGATGGAGTCTGCAACCCAGAGTGCAACACCATTCACTATGATTACGATGATGGTGATTGCTGTGACCCCGAGGTCACAGATGTCGCAAAGACCTGCTTTGATCCCGAGTCTTCTCAGAGGTGAGCTTGTGCTTCAATATGGTTCCACTTTGGCAACTAGCTTGAACCCAGGCATAATTTTAGTGGGATGTGCAAGAGGGTTCATGTTTTGGTCTTAATTCAAAGATTGCAATATCTTTCTAGCAAAAACCCCTCAGGATGATATTTTGACTGCCTGCTAGCTTCTATAGAATTTGATGCGGGTACCAAAGTCAGCTACCATATCATTATATCAACTACATTTATGTCCTTAGCACATGCATTCCTACTAAAACAGATTGTGTTAACGTGTAGGCCTTAAAGGCCAAGACAAGATTATTGAAAGCATTCCCTATCCTTCGCTCAGGATCACTGTAAACTGTTTTTTGAGTTCAAGAAATTGACAAAAGATATGTGCTTGTTAAATGTTCTCACAGCACCATCAGGAAAAAAGGAAACCAAAGTGTCTTATTGTGAAATAGTGTCCACTTTTTTCATTTTTTATTTTCAAGATTTCAGGGCATTCTGTATTTCTCAACATGCAAAGGTTTACAAATTGGCCTTCTGGAATAACTTTAAAAGCATGCAAAACTTGGATGCAGACCTGAGCCAAATTATACACGTAATGTGGCTAAACAACAAAACCAGAGGTCTCGGCACTATTCACATTGAAAAGGCAGGACAGTTTTGCTCCCGTACAGACTGTTTTGACGGCATGCCACAGAATCTTTCATTTTTCTGATGCTACGTAAATGAGTAGATGTTCACAAAACCGTACTATAGTGTAAAAATCCTGAAATGTGATCACGCCAAGTCTTTTATTTAAGTCCTTTTATCAGCTAGATGAATTTGCTATATGTCAAATTTCCAGATGGAGTTTGGGAAGTGTTATTCCAGGCTCAGTGTGCAATGAGACTTTGTGCCTCAGCCACTAGCTGTTGTCATTTTATGGTTGCTTGAAAACAAGCTTTCTTCAAGAACTGCCTATCTGTTCCTGAAGGTCTTCTGTATAGATTAATATTGTCCCAATGAAACCATTGGATGGTGGTCTAAGGCCCCTTTTACACTAGTGCTTTTTCGTTTTAAAACGCATAACTTTTGCTACAGTTACGCCTATGATTTACACTACTCCGGCGTTTTCGACCCTCGAAAACTGAGACTTTTGAAAACGCTGCAGACCCTGTTTCAGTTTGAAAACTCTGGGGTTGCATTTCAGTGTTAATGGACCAAAACGGAGACTTTTGAAAATGATGTCATGGCTGCCCACATTCGCTCTGCGTATCCTTGATGACAGTGTAAACAATAACATCATGCGCATTGTTGTACCCATAGATGTACAGGTAGATTCCCCATTCGATCGCTCCAAGCACGTAGACGCGCCCGCGATCTAAATAATAGGGTATCTACCTATACATATCTATGGCTGTACCTGCATGAATGGTCACGTGACATACGTTTTATGTTGTGTAGTATAAACGGAGATCGTTTCTGAAACGCAGCGGAAACGCCAGTGTAGACAAGGATCGTTTTCATTCTAAAATGCCGTTTTAACTGCCATTGAGATGAATGGGAATACTAAAAGATAAACTTCTTCAGGGAATTTCAGACCTCCTTTATTCTACCAAGGCCAACAGTTTGGGGTAGTGGTGACCTGGAGTACCATATGTCCCCTTGCACGCCATATTCAAAAAGCAATCCAAAGGTACTGAATAACCCAAAGGTTTATTTACTGGACTTGTTTTCCTCTAAATATGATATGTCAAAAAAGTGAAAGTAGAAATGTTAATAGCCAATGGGACCGGATTAACCATGGGCTCATAGACTAAGCCCTTAGAGAGATCTTTCCTTACCATGCTGGAATAGTGGATTGCTAAGGCCGAGGTCCAGAGTTTGCAGAGAATTAATGCAGGGATGACATTTTGATGGCAATTGTATAGCGTGCTTTTATGTGGAGGTCTGGGATTTTAATGTTTTGCTGTGTGAGTTATAGCCCAGGTATCTGCTGCTGGGCAGTGAAGTGCAAGTACTTGCCAGTGGCTGTCACTACGCAAATTGTGTTGTTGAAGCAGAGAGAAAAAGCACAAGGGAACCACCAGGTGCTTTTGGTAAGCTCCAGAAATGGAACGAGAAGAAAGCGAAGACATTTTAGTCCAGACACTTAAGCCAAAAGAACTGAACTACCTGATAACTCTTCTCTTTAGTAATTAACTTTGATAGATGCTTAGCAATTTCATAGATTTATGATGTATTTATTTCTTAATTCATCTGGCTGCAAGATAGTGGATCGGTGGTTTTGAATATGACTATTTTAATAAATAGTTTTCATTTATTTTCTGTGTTATTTAAACGGATTTTGTCCACCTGAAAGGTGAAGTTTTGTTCTTAAAATACTTTATTCTATGCCAGGTTAATGCACAGGTAAAACCATTTATTAGATGACTAGATGAATAACCAGAAATTTGCTTTTAATACATTTGCTTGGGCTATCTGACAAGTCAATGTTGTGATTTTAAGACGGAAGTACATATTGCATGAATAATGGAAGATGGGGCAAAGCGAAAGGCACAGTAGGATTGCTTGGAAAACCTGTTTGGAAGCAAAACTTTCATTATTAATGCAGTTCTATTTGGTGCTGCTAATGGCGCAAAAATTAGGGAAGTTTGTTGGCACAAGTCTCTTGTGGAATGAACATTAAACGAACTAAGAACAAATGATGTACATTACCATTAAAAGTTTGGGGTTAGTGAGTTTCTGTTTTCTGATTTCTGAAGGATCATGTGACACTGGAGTAATAGCTGCTAAAAGTTCAGCTTTGTCACAGAAAATAAATAACATTTTAAAATATATTAAAATAGAAAATAGTTAATAGAAAATAAAAAAAGCACCCTTAGTAAGTACAAGAGACGGCTTTCAAAAACTGTATTTGTTTGTTTGTTTATCTTTTTTTATTATTGATCATATGTTATACAACATTTAATTGTATAACATTTTTTATTTACATAAATGGTCAGTTCCCCCCCCACCTCATTAGATTTTGACCTGGTAATGTCTTGACAGAATCACTGGGCCTCATTCATGAAACTTGCATAAATATATGAGTAAATTCTGAGCAATTTGCACGTAAAACAGCCCTTCCCAAAAACTCTCCTCCAGATTCACAAGCTCTTCATAAACATCCTTTTTGATAGTTAAACATGTATGTTAATGAATTCCAATCATTTGTAAATAGGGCACTCGTGCATGCTCATTCACAATTAGCATAATCCCCGCCTATGAATTACAGCTACGCAAACTGTGTGTCCAGGAATGCAGTGGAATATTCTGGTCTACTTTCTCAGGATTGGCTCCAGTATATTGCATAAATGCAAAAAAGACTAGACCATATGCCTATCAATAAATATTCAACAATGTGTGACCACCAAAGTGTTTTTAGACAGCTGAAAAAATGTCAGGCGCTATTCTTAAAACGACCGGCTGATGGCGCTTGAGAACGCTTTGGTGGCGCAGCGTTTTTCCATTACGGCCGGGTAAATAGTGACAGTGACGAGCGCTGCCTTTTACAATTATCAAGCCTACAAGTATCTAACTTTTAGAATTTTACTAAATATAATAAAGCAGTAACCAGTAATATTGACTTCTCAATCGTTGTAGGCAGTCGTCGTACAAGCAGAATGTTTAAGGTATTTGTCCCGCCCCTCCTCTATTTACGGCTGGGTAAATCGTGACACCGACGAGCGCTGCCTTTTACAATTATCAACATAGTTGCAAAAAGTTCGAAAGATTACGCCAGAATGGCTTTACGAACGATTTACATAAAAATTTTCTTCATGTTTCATGAATGAGGCCCAGTGAGTGCAGGTCAAGAGGGCAAATATTCAGATGTTACATTTTTGTGGCAGAACCCATTTCCATTTCAGAATATAACCCTGTGCCAGTCAATCCCTGGTGCTGACCAACCCGAGTTTCCTCGACATCGATGGCTGCTCTGATTAGAGGACTGTGCTGACAGTTGAACATTTTCACTTGCTGTTGTTTTTGTCATGTTGTGTTTGTTTCCTGAATAAGCATTTTTGTGCCATCAGTTGGTTTGTGGTTAGTATTTGATTCTTCTGTTGGTAGATTTGGAAACAATGGACATCATGTAATTTTTATTTTTGCATATATATATATATATATATATATATATATATATATATATATATATACACACACACACGCACACACAGTATATTGTTTTTTTTGTTTTTTTTTTGTCTTTTTTTAGAATTTACCTGATTCATCTGTAAGTATAAAAATATGTTCTTCCTCAAACATATTCAAAGGTTGGACAGGTAAATACTGTCGTGGCACTCAAATCTGTGTCCTTGTAAGTGCACATCTTATATTTGTCATGAACAATGCTTTACCCATTGTACCATGGCTCATGACTTGTCTTATACTTTTTCTTATACTTTATATTTGAAATTTTCCTCAAGCTCATGTCCATGGTGTTAAATATTTAAATTTATTAAATTAATCCACCTGTCATAATGTGCAAAGTTAATTGTTTTTCTAAACATCTAAACGTATTTTATTGCCCGTGTTCTGCATATGTTTGGCTTTACTTGACTGTGAGCAATTCACAATTTAAAAAAATGTTGCTTAATTTCCAGAACACATTCGGAACAGCACTCTGTTTAAGTCTTAACAGTCTAAGTCATGTGAATTTCAATTGTTAAATAATTTTGAACTGTATTGCTGAATTACCCCTTAGGAGAAATTTAGGCAACACTCAAGAAGCACTCAAGAAGATTGGCTCAGCCTTTGCTTGTTTAATAAGAAAAAAAAATGACACAAGAAGTACGATGGTTGGTTTATTCTCGCATGGAACGGGTCCAAGGAACAGTAGGTGGTTCAGCTAATAGGCTCGACCCTTCGGCATGATCCAAAAGGGGCAATAAGAACCGGATCTCTTCAAACCAACAGCTCAAATATATGAGGTGCAAAGGCTTAAGCAGCTATGAAAGCAAAAGAGAAAAAATTACATGTGACATACTCCAAAGTAAAAATAAGTTAACATCACACATCAAAGCGCCTCTATGGTGATTTATCACAGCTGGGAGTGGAATAAAAAAAAGTGGGCAGTTGTTTCATGCGCCCATAACCAGTTCAAACAATTATAATTCCTAATCATCATGACATACAAGTAATTTTTTTTATGACTGTTGTTATTAAAACTGTTAATAAAAGTCAATATGCGAATTTAAAAATATGTATAGGACATCGTACTGCAGTAAAATTTATGTTAGTTCTCTTACAAATTCCATTTGCTTACTTCTTATGACACATTACATATGACAAACTATATAAACGGTTGTTGTTTTAAACTGTTATTTTTAACAAAATTTGAAATTGTCATTCCCTTTTAAATCTTGACTCAAGCGATCAAAGAACAATCGAATAACTTTCATGTTGTTCATTCATGTTTATGGCAGTTCCATCAATAATTACTTGTTTTCTATGCAAAGTTTCTTGACTATGTGTCAATATCTATGATGCAGGGCTTATATGAGTGTGAAGGAACTGAAGGAGCTGCTTCATCTGAGCAGTTCAGACACGCTCAATGTGTTCTTCGCTAATAATTCAGCACGCGAGGAGCTTGCTGGGGTTGCCACCTGGCCATGGGCAAAAGAAGCGCTTACTCATCAAGGTAAGATGTCCATTTACATGTAACACAGCAGCCCATGAACATGATGAAGTGAATAACCCAAGTCCCCATTTTAATAGAATTTAGGTAATGTGAAAGTGAAAAAATAAAAATAAAACAAATAACTCAAACGATGCAAATTTAAAAACCCAATAATGAAAACCTGACTTATGAAATGTTTTCATTTGACTGAACTACATTAGATAAGACTGGACTAGACTTGAGTCCAGAAATCAACCATGGTTTGGTTTTTTAGCATGGCTCAGTTAGCCCACTTTTACAAGTTCTTTGAACTGAAATGTGTGTTGGCAAGGGGTCATCAAATGCTACATTCACTTTTACAAGTTCTTTGAACTGAAATGTGTGTTGGCATTGTGTGTACACAACCACCCTATAATGATAAAAAATCCACCCAGCGTTTATTTATTTTTATTTTTATTTTTTTAACCTACTAAGATCTTTACCCCTTTCTCAAATCGAGCCGATCTCGGGATGCCTGTCTTTGTGATGTCACACAGACAGGCCCCTCCCACGATAGTTTGATTGACAGTAGCGTTTCAGCACAGACTGGACTGGTGTCTTACTTTAGACCTGCCCTGAGTGAGCTGTCATCAGTCCACCATTGTTTCACCGCCGGAGCAGATGTAGACAAGAATGTCTCCTAAGCGATTGAGGTGATCTTTTGTTGGATGTAATCATAGACTGTAAAAAAAGATGGACGACGCATCTTCACTTCCTTCCACTATAGAAAAGTGAAGCCAAAGCGTCTCAGTATGGCCGCTGCCATCTTAGTAGTGTCGTGAGGTGGAGCCACAATATCAAACTCCCGCCCAAACTCCTGCAGACCCAATCAACCATAACGACATGCCCCATTGTTATAGCATCAAATTACTAGCTAAAATCAAACTTATCACAAAATCGAACAATTGAGCATACATCAGTGTGATAACTACCTTAAATGAAAAAAAAACATCTTTCGGAAAATTGTATTGGAAGTGTAATTTATTTTTTTATTATGACTTAAGTCCCGTTCGTTTACATGGAGAGGGTGGGATTTATTGCCTGTACTGCAGCCAGCCACCAGGGGGTGATCAAAGAGCCCGCAGCTTCACTTTTTAAGACTTGTGAGGCACACCCGGATGTAATAATGAACATAGCAGTCATCATTTACTCCTGACATCTGAGCCGCTGAAGACGCAATGGATTATGTTTGTTTTTGAAGGGAATGCACCCCTGATCTGCCTAAATGTGTCTATCTTCGCGCGGATCATTCATGGTCCAGCTTCACCTACAGAAAAAAGTGAGCATAAGGTTTTTAATGAATCTCTGCAAATCGCCTTTCCTGATAATGTGCCAATTAGCAAGTTTCATGATGAATGCGGCTAAAGTAAACCTTCTCTCTGAGAGCGGCTCGGAAGAGAGGGGCGGGGTCAGCAGAGGTCTTTAACATTTAAAGGAAAATGCTACCAAATGGCTTGCTCTGAAAAGAGCTGTTTTTGACAGGGTAAAAAAAGATGTTTTTTACACTAACAGTAAGAAATTTTAACCAAACTATGTTACAGACTTTTCATTAAGACCCTAAAGAATCATATCAACTTGTGGAAAATGGGCATCCGATGACCCCTTTAAAAAATCTCTTTCTATTGATGGCCTTTTTTTTCAAGTAACATAAATCACAAATATTTTCATCACCTTAAGGCAGATGTTTTATTGCATTTATTTAATGCTCTTAAAAGCATGAAATGGATATAGATTTTCCATTATGTTTGACATCACAGCTAAGTATTGTCACTAGTAAAAAGGGTTGGGACCGTGTGTATTTTTTGGAAGGGATAAAAAACGGACAAGATAATATTGAGAACAAAGTGTTAAACCCAACTGGGTTTATTCTACCATGTACAATGTCAAGTTAAGAACTCAAGTTTTCCTGTCACTATATTCCCCACAGCACAGTTTTTTTGTACCTAATGCCATAGATCTTCCTGTTCATGACTTATTCTTTTTTATCACCTTAAATCTTTTCTTTAAAGAAACACATTCTTGTCTCTTCGTCCTTGTTGTCTGCATTTGCCTTTACGAGATTAATGTGCCGTAATCTCAAGCATAAAAGAAAACACTTGCAGCACGCATAGATGTCCCTTTAGATTGCCCCTTAATCATTAAGGTCATCCACCGGGAGAGAAGAAAAGGAACTCGACAACAACCAAACAAAAACAAAAGAAGGGTATTAAGCTGTTGCCATCTTCATCCAACTGCCAGCTGATTTTATAGTACTCGTCGTTGCTGTGTTTTAGAGCTCATTAAAGCGGTCTCAGTTAAGTCCAGCTCCATTAAAAAGGAGATTTCTCTCAAGCAGGAAGGTTTCTTATATAAGTCCCCCTCCCATTGGTTCAGGATGCATGATCAGACATTGTGGTCTTGGCTTTTTGGGTTATAGCTTTTGTTAATGAGAACATTTTGGCCTGTGCGTAGAATGTGAACTTTTAAACCAATATTAGCATGAGTAATTAGCGCCAACCTGCTTTTGTGAGCTTGAATTCATGAATTTCATGAATTAACATACAGTCTGTTTCTAATGTGTATGTGATAACACTTTGCATTCATTTGTTAACATTTAGTTAATTAGATATCAAAACAATTTTACAACATTTATTAATCTAGAATATTGCTAATTTCTTAATATATATTGTTGTTTTTATTATTTTTTAATTCATAAAATAAGGATTTTAATGTATATAACTTATAAATGTTAAAAATGTAATGTACATGTAACATGTAATGAACAGGATAATGCCATCGACCTATCATTATCACAAAATAAAACATTTCAGGAGGGGGTCCTTGGTGTCCTCATCACCCTGTCAGGTTTTATTTTGCTCTCAATTGTCCTGTTAATGATCTGAGCAGAGAGGTGGTCTGAGACATAAAATGTAACATGAAATTCATGAATGACTGAACATGCTGCTTTGAATCTCACAGAGCTATGGCCCCTTATTTTCACAGAGATATGGCTCCATTCCTATTATGCCCATAATCCACCTCTGCTTTTGATTTACCGTCATGTCAAAAACAGCCTTTGGTGAAAGACGATCTTTGTCCACAAATGTTTCACTGGACCTGCATGGAAGTTAAAAAGCAAGATTAGTTTCTCATAAATTAGAGGTATGGTTTATAGTTTAATTTCACATAAATCACAAGCTTATTTGCGAGAGTACCTTGATGTATTATACTAAGAAACAAGGTCAAACTACTGCTCTGAATGCTTTAAGTGAAATCAGACCATAGCAGGGACTGCTGATCTTGTGGTATAACTGTAAATGATCTGTGTCTGTCAGACGTGTCTAGCCAAGCTCTATCCGTTTGGCTGAACTCCCATAAAACGTGGATATTTCCTAAATAAAAAGGTTATTTACTAAAATCTAGTATATCTGCTGCAATGGCTTGTCTGGGTTGAGCACAAATGTGTCCAGAAGAGAAAGATTTTCGCAGATGCTCACATAAACCAACTTCTGTTTTTAATTAGTAAATAAATTCACCAAACAACATATAAGATACAATTTCGATATAACAAAAAATTATGCATATTAGTCTCACTATGTCATTTCATACTTGTTCTTAAACAGCTGAACATATGCACAGATTTTTTAAATAGTTATAAATGTCACATTGTTTTAAGCTTTTTATTACATTATTTAAATATAAAACCAGATGCCAGTGTGTTACTTTTCAGCAGGTGTGGGATCTTAAATACATTTTAATGTTCTGAATGTGGGTAGAATATTAGACAACACTGATACCCAGATGTACTGCTCTTTCTGATAATCCTAGCTGCGGTGGTCCCGTTTTACAGGATAGTGCACACTGTTTTATGCAGCAATATTTCAGAACAAATCAGTTAAATTTTTTACTCACAGACTCCTGGCTTTGAGATTAAAGTTAACTTGAACATTTACACCTCAGTGTTCTGTCAGATTGAAGTTTATATTGTTGCATCTACTGCAGTGATGTCAATTTGGGTTATTTTTCAGGTGGAATGATTCTTAATCCCTCCTACTTTGGAACCAAAGGACACAACAACACCATGATTCATGAGATGGGTCATATTTTGGGACTGTACCATGTGTTTAAGGGTGTGAGTGAACGCGAGTCATGTGATGACCCCTGTCAAGAGACCACCCCATCCATGGAGACGGGAGATCTGTGTGCCGATACAGCCCCAACCCCAAAGTCTAAAGTTTGTCACGACCCTGATCCAGTCAATGACACATGTGGCCTTACCCAATACAAAAACACACCGTACAACAACTACATGAGTTACACAGGTAGTCATGATCAGGTTAATGCTTCTGTTTGCTCACCAAAAAGTTAATGTCACTTAGTGGTACAAGTTATACCTACACTGTAAAAATAAATCTGTAGTTTTTACAAAATAATTTTGGCAGCTGTGGTTGCCAGAATAATTTTGTAAAAAATACAGAAAAACTGTAGTTTTTTACAAAATAATTTTGGGCAGCTGTGGTTGCCAGAATAATTTTGTAAAAAATACAGAAAAACTGTAAACACATTTAACAGCCAAAAACTGTAAATTTTACAGTATAAAACTGTTATTTACAAACAAGAAAATCTGAATGTAAACCAGTAAATTCAACAACTGTTTTGTACCTTTAACATACTGACAACCACCATAATAATGCAGATGATAAAAGAGAAAGCCACATGAAGAATCAAAGCTCATCACAAGTAGCTTCGCCACAAGCAGAAGTTTATATTAATATATAGAAGGTGTCACAGAGTCATTCATGCAAACACAAAACACCCACCATGGTGACACACACGATAATTAAATAATGCAATAAATTTTCATTAAACAACAGAAGTTGTAACATAAAGCCCAAATGTACATAACTGATAAAAAAAAAAACTATTAAAAAACATGATTATTTAAACAAAATACTTTCAAATGTGGAGCGTCACGCAGGGAATTTTGGGAATATCAGTTTTACAGTTTTTGACTGTAAATTATACATTGATTTGTTCTTTTTTAATTCTAAAAACTGTAAAATTAACAGCATTTTACTGTAAAATTACATGAAATGTCTGGTTAGATCTTTTACAGTTTTTCCCTGTATATAGTACTTTAAACAAACGTTAACCTATTAACAGTTTTTTTCTCTGTAGCGTTTTTACAAAATTGTACAGTTAAAATTACACTTATTTTTTACAGTGTACATGCATGTAGTGTAATGCACTACCATTCAAAAGTTTGGCATCAGTACAAATTTTTTATTTTATTTAGTTTTTTTTTGAAAGAAGATTCTTTTGTTCAACAAGGCTGCATTTTTGATCAAAAAGATTAAATTATGTATTTTAATTTAAAATATCTGTTTTCTATTGTAATATGTTTTATAATGTAATTTATTCCTGTAATACTAAAGCTGCCATTACTCCTGCCATTACTCCAGTCTTTAGAGTCACATGATCCTTCAGAAATCATTCTAATATGCTGATCTGGTGCTCAAGAGACATTTCTTATCACTATCACAGTTGGAAATTGGTTGTGCTGCATAATGAATTATGGAAACTCTGATACAGTGTCTTTTTCAGGATTATTTGATAAACAAACAAGAAAAAAAAATTAACAATTCAATCAATTTAGTGCATCCTTGCTGAATAAAAGTAGCAGTTTCTATAAAAGATAAAAAGTCAGTGATATACATAAACATTAACTCAGTGTTAATATTTAATATTTATTTGTGAAAGATTTTAACCTTTTTTTATTACAGATGATGACTGTACAAACCATTTTACACCCAATCAAGTAGCTCGGATGCACTGCTATATTGATTTAGTCTACAACAACTGGGTCCATGGTAGAAAGCCCACCCCTGTTCCTCTTGCACCAGTGGTGATTGGTCAAGATGCAGATTCCGTCACCATTCATTGGTTGAGCCCAATCAGTGGGCCACTTGCCCACAGGTAAAGTGAGGAGCATACATATAACAGACAAAGTGGAAATAAATGTTTGTCTGTACAAATATTTATACATCCATGTTACACTATTTCACTTCATTTCTCCAGGCAACTTGATTTTGGGTTATGGTTAGAGTTAGTACTAATACTTCGCCACATTACTTTATTTTGTAAATCAGATATGAACCATGCTGTGTGAATACATACTGGAGCTCATTTTCATGATTATGCTAACTGAAGTAAATGTAGTTATGTTAGAAATGTTCCACTCTAACATGCAGTTTTGCAGTGCAAAAACCTGCATTTTATTCACAAACCATGTGCAGTGCAGTTTAACTGGGTGTTAAATGTTGTTAAACACAAGCTTTTTGATCTATCACTCTCTTAGGGAAGGTGACATGAACTGTCATCTCTGTGACGAAAATGGAATTTTCCATCAGTACGCCCATGAGGCCACTTCTCCTCACGCCTGTGATTCCACTGGATACTGGACACCAGAGGAAGCAGTGGGTTAGTACTCATGTTATTTTAACATTATCACACAACTTTACTTCATCCTTGCAAACACAGACAGGTGGAATGATACAAACCATAACAAAAGGCTCATTGCAGTTGGGCTGTTTATCAACGCTGTTGAAATCCCATTTGGTCAATCAAATTAGAGGACCATAACTAACTGCTGTATTATAGTTTTTATATCATGATCTAATGTTCTCCCACACAATCATATGTCATGACTCATGAATCATAACATGTATGACTGAATGCCGTCTCTGACATACTTCTTGTTGTACGTGTGCTTGATCCTCAGCACACCACTGAATATTTCACGAATGATCGTCAATGTAAAAAAAATAAAATAATAATAAAATACCTGCTCTTTGATTAATGAGGATAGAGAGAATTTAGCCCTGGCTTCTTTCTCCGAACTTGTGCATTCACATTCAGGTGGATTGTTCAGTCTCATGCGGGCCAGGTGCGTGCAAGTCTGGAAGAATGTAGGGAATAAATCATTAAATCATAATTGCCTGGATAAAGAACACTCTTTTTTTGCCATCAATGAATAAAAAAGGCCCTTGGCACAGCTTCAAGTTTTGGTAATATTGGGTGGCGTCCAGAAGCGGCCCGTCATAAAAAGCGATGTGTATCCTGTGCAGCTTTTCAACTTTATTCCTCACCTAACAGATGTTACTGATTATTCTAATCAGAAATCTCTTAGCATCTGGTCTGCCCGCTCACTGATATGTGTCACGGATAAGATTGTGCTTTAAAAAGTCCACCCAAAATGTGGAAATCCTCCCCTGGTATGCAGTCGTTTTCATAAAGCACAGTATTATGAGAGAGGTCAAGCATAAAATTATCCAGCTAGGTGGTAGTGGAGAGTGATTTTTGGCCCGGAGTCTTGTTTTGAGAAACAGATGGATGACAAATAAAGTCTTAAATGTAAAAAAAAAAAAAAAAATGATATATTTATCTAAGAAAATAATATCTTTGCGATATTAATGATGAATGAGATTTAATACCATCGGTTCAGATAAATTACGGTAACATATTGTTTTTGGTTTATTTTTAAAAACATGATAAAGTGCATGATGACTACCTAATGTGAATTATTTTGTCGGTCAGTTAATCATGTCAGAAAGACTTTAAGAGCAATATGACAACACTGTTTGTGTAGAATGAAATAATGCTTACGGTAATACTACGGTGAATCATTTGATAACTGTATTAACGCAGGCCAATTCAATACCAACAAATCATACAGTACTTGGATCTCAGATCTCTCACATCTTGCAGCACTCATCTCTGCTTACTTGTACCATAGCCTCTGTATGTACTATAAGGAAACTTTCTGAGAAATAGGGCTCGAGCCAGGGTGAGCAGAGACCTGGTTAAGGCAGCGGAAAGAAGGAAGGATAACATGTTCACAGATCTTGCCGCATGGCTTCTCCCTGCGGGAGCATTACACCACATCTGATACAGTCATCAATTCTACCTTGTGTGGAGGCCCTTGCTCTGTTTATCTGACCAATTGAGAATTATGGTTTGCCTTAGTCTGCTGCTGTTTACCCTGTACACATCCACACATGTGAGGTCACACTGGGTGCAAAGGAGTGCTCTGTGACTCAAGGTTGCTGTCTGTCTATCTGTCACTCTCGACCTGGAATACAGTTTAATCTATCATTGTAAAACTTTTTGGAGGCAGAGAGTTCACATGGCCTGAAATTAAGACTTGTGCTCTTTACATTAATACACAATAGTTCACTAAACAGTTGTGTCACTTCAGCATGTTTGGGCACAAAAGTGTCTTACCTATTAATTAACCCCCTGCAGTTCAGTTTAACCAGGCTATATTTATCTCCTTTCTATGTAAATTATATTTATTATTGTTAATTTATTATTACAGGTTTATTAAGGGAAAAACTGTAGACTGTTTTTGGCTGCAAGCAGGGTGAGATTGCTTTAGTACAAACATCCAGTAAACAAGCAAATCAGTATAAATAACATGATATTCTGACAGGACAATGTCCTAGACAAGCACACTTTAAGACTTTTTTTTTCTTTAATGTTTTGCCCATTTTACTATATTTTTCATTATTCATTACATTTTATTTATAAATATACTTATTTATAAAGAGCCGATTTACTCTTAACTTTTACAAGTTTGGGATAAGTACTTTTTTATACTTTTATTCTGCAAGGGTGCATTAAATTGATCAGAAATGACAGTGAATACATCTATAATGTTAAGAAAGATTTCTATTTCAAATAAAATGTGCTCTTTTGAACTTTTTGAAGTGTTTGGATCGCAAAGCTGTACAAAAAAAGTACAATAAAATATTAATATTCTACTAATCCACTGATCATACACACAAAAAAATCACAAAAAAATTTCGCAAATATAATTAATAGATAATTACCACCGAAGTCCCCCTGAATACCCATGTAAGAGTGCCGCCCCAGGGATCTCCTGGTATTATCTTCCCCTGTCTTACTCCTGTTCTTCAGGCCACCGAAGGCATTAACTCTTAGTTTAATAAATTATTTTGTGAGCCCTGTCTGTCCAAATTAAGGCGTCAATCTGTCTCCTTTGCCAAGTTGCACCTGGGTCTTACGATCGATTGAGGTCTGGGGAAATGTGCTTCACATCCATTGCCAAGACATGTGTTTTTTCCCAGACACTCTCTCTTTCTGTTTTCCCTTTCACTCGGTTTCTCCCTCTTAGCCTCCCATCCTGTCTTTTTTCCAAAATTGTCATAAGAAGATTGAAGATTCAAGAGATTAAATGGTTGTTCATGATAAAAGCACAGAATTGCTTAGTTCAAAAAATCTAGTGAGCTGCCTGCAGATGCAGCATTTTAAGATGCGTACCTAATGCAAATGCTGTTCTAAAAAGGTTTGCAACCTAGTTATGCTGCCTTCCTTGTTTTAATCCTAATAAGGCAGAATCATATAAATCATAGACAAAGAAGCCAATCCCAGAATGCATTCCGATGAACACAATTTAAATTTAATTCACTACTGAAAATGATCAATAAAAATTTTATGATTTTTACTCAGTTACTCAATTGACTTTTTGTGTATTCTATCTGTTTTAATGCTTATTGGACTACTCTTCTGTTAGCTTAGCAACTTGCTAACATCCGTCTCTATAGGAATCGTTTGTGAGTGGGAGCTCAATTTGTGTAGCATGTGTATTTGCTGCATGCCATATCAATTCCAAATCTTCATATATAAAGTCATACATTCATCATATATGAGGTTTCAGGACAGAGTGCACATATAAATTCGGTGTACAAAGCAGTCCACTATTTTGTCATGTTTTTGAATGCATTGCTATGGAAATGCCCGTTTTAAGGCTAAAATGCCTTTTTATCGTAATGAATTATGTCATTCTTCCAGGTGTATGTCCCATTTGCCAAAAAGATTCTTAGCTTTTGATGGCGAGTTACAGTATTTTCATTTTGGCTTTGGATGTGGTTTGCGTGTGTTTTTGCAGGGATCCCTGATGTGTACCAGCCATGTGAGCCCAGCATGCAAGCCTGGAGTCCTGAAGTTAACCTCTATGAGCACAACATGACTACGCCGTGCCCCCAGATTGAGGGCTGCCTGTTGGAATTGCACTTCCTTCATCCGGTTGTCCCTGACAGTTTGACCGTATGGATCACTTACACCTCAGCCAGTGAGTACATCAAACACCTGACTAATATACACTACTGTTTAGAAATTTGGCATCAGTAAGATTTTTTTTTTTTTTTAGAAATAAATTAATACTTTTATTTAGCAAAAGCATATTAAATTGATCAAAAGTGAGAGACTTTTACATTGTTATTTATGTTTCAGGTAAATGCTGCTGTCCTTTTGAAATTTCCAATCACAGTTTCAACAAAAATATCAAGCACAACTGTTTTCAACATTTATTATAATAATGAATATTTCTTGAGCACCATATTAAATGATTGAGCAGCAAATAAAAATTATTTCTGAAGGACCATGTGACATTGAAGACTGAAGTTATGGCTTCTCACAATTCTGCTCTGCCTAACAGGAATAAATTATAGTTTAAAATATATTTTAAATAAAATGTAATAATATTTCACATTTTTTGTATTTTTGATCAAATAAATGCAGACTTTAGTGAGCATAAAAGACTTCAAACACATAAAAAAAAAAAAAAAATTGTACCAACCCCAAACGATATTGTAACGATAGTGTATGAATGATTTATATGAATGAATTCTTCTGTTTTTTTTTTTTTTTTTTTTTTCCCACAGATCAAAAGGCAATTGCTAATATCATGTTCATAACGGAAAATGGCGAGATGGTCCACACAGGTCCTCAGCATGCTTCCTGTGACATTCCTTTGACCCTCCATTTACACACTAGTAAGAAGGTCAAGGCTGTTAAAATCTCCACCTTTGATAAGAAGCTCGAGATCGATGCTGTTTTGCTGACCTCGCGGCCCCAAAATCCTCTCTGCTCCAGCTGCCGCCCCCTTCTCTACAGAGTGCTCAGAGAACCACCAATCAGAGAGGACCAGAGTCCCGTCATCATCAAACAACCCACATACACTGACAGGTAAGAATTTCTATATATGTAAAAAAATTGAAACATCGATTTACAGCATTTCTGGGAGTATTATTTTAAGTGTGGCTTAAGCATAAATGCTGAACATGTTGTGTTTCTAAAACTGTCATTGAGTTGTATCTTCAGCGTATCACTATTCAAGTATTGTGCAATGGTTTTTCGAAGCAATGTCTGAAAAAAATTATTTTCACAGCCAACACAACAAGAAGAATAACAATATCATGGATGTGACATTGTCATTTCATTATTCATTAATTTTAAAAGCATCAACAGGTAGCCAATTTATTTTACATATATTTTCACATTTTATTCTGCTTGCTCCAATACAAATTCATCAACGGGCACTGGATTGTTGTCTTGCAATAGGTCAAAATGTCCAGAGATTAATAGTGTGGATAAGAGAACGTAACACATCCAGAAAATTTCCTTCCACAAGTCCTGTAAGCTCAGAAAGATGGAAACTCTACTGGGAATGTGGATAGGGAAAGGAAAGAAAGACAGATTGCATATGAGAGAGAGAGAGAGAGAGTGGTACAATGAAACCCTGGAATATAAACCAAATGTGACCGCTTTACCCGTAGAAACAGTAAACACCCATGGCTGTTTGTAGCTCATCTGAAATTGTTTCCAATCTGTCGCTGAAGGGAGTTGTGTGCTTGATGTAGTTAGTGTGCAGTAAGTGAGAGACCTTTCATTTGGCATGGGAGACAAAAGATTGACAACAAGTAGAGGGGAAAAAGGGAGTTGGAGTGAAGATGGGTTTGTGGGAAAGTAGGCTACAGTGCCACCGTGAGGTCTACAGCAAAAACAAAGCACTTGACATGAAATGAGTAAGGTAACAAGAGGCCAGTGAAGGGAGGTGCTTAACCTTCAGAAAATGTTTATCTTAAAAAAAATAAAGAAAAATACTAAACATTATATGAACCGTTTTATTTCCTATTCATTTTATATGAGGTTTGCGGATTTTGCCAACATTTATGGCACATTAATATTAAATCCCAATTTTGTTGGATATGTGTGTGATTTTGTTATAGTAAATAAATAAATAAATAAATATAATAATAAAGATCAATTTTTTTTTTGTTTTGAATACTATTCAAAGGTTTGTAGTCGGATTTTAAAAAACCTTAAAATCCCAATAATAAATAATTTATTTGATCAAAAATAGAGTAAAAACAGTATCGTAGTGAAATATTACTACTTTAAAATGTAATTTAAATTATTTATTTATTTATTTATTTTAGTTTAATATGTTTATCATAAATAAATAAATGGTCAAAATAATACTTTTTGGATGATGTTTTTCACTGAATGCTTTTAATAGTTGGATACAGGCGATAGAGTCAAAACCTCCTTTCATGTGAATAATGGCTATTCTAGTTTACAATTGCCAAATAAAATATGTTATACCTTACCAGAGGAGGTCTTGTGCTGTAGGTCCCTGCCTTTCTCTATAACTGGCTATGCTATGAAGAAATAAATATGACTTTATCTTATTACTTGCACAGAATCCTTCATTGGAACGTCCTATGCTACCTCAGAACAATAGTTTTAAATAGTCTTTCTACCCCTTCTCTGTCCCTGGAAGTAATCCATAATTAATAAGGGCAATTTGTTGAGTAATAAGACCCGCTGGAGCAAGTAGATGATGCTCAGTAAACTAGGCATCCTCTTACCACCGTCTGGAAAATGACTGATATCAAACAAGCCTCGCCAGTCATGGTGAGACTCTTTTTATAGAGTCATACAATCAGATCAGATCGATACACCGAGGAACATCACAGTTTGACATGCAGTGATACCCTTGACATTAAAATGTCATTTCCATTTTTAACAAGAATAGATTTTAGATCATACTGAGAATAAATATAGCTTAGATCAAGTATTTCTGCAGCATATTTTAGATTAATATTGTGCATTTGAGCTGTTGTGCTGAAAATCAGCATCTCTGTGATTCTTTAGTATGGTTTATGATTGCTTTTAAAGGAATAGTTCACCCCAAAATGAAAATTTGCAGAAAATGTACACATCCTCAGACCATCGAGGTTACACAAGATGTAGATGAGTTTGTTTCTTCATCGGAACGTTAAATTTAGCATTAAATCCCTTGCTCACCAATGGATCCACTGCAGTGAATGGGTGCCGTCAAAGTTCAAACAGCTGAAAAAAACATCACAATAATCCACAAGTAATTCACTCTAATCCAGTCTGGAAGTGAAAAACTGCATGTATGTAAGAAACTAATTTAAGACGTTTTTAACTTGCTTCTGGTTAGACACCTCTATCTCTAATATTGCTCAACACTGTCAGTATAATTATATATAGTATGCATGATTACAGTTGGAAAAATGTAACTTTATCACTAAATATAATTTCAATTTACTACACTACAATTTTGCCAGTTACTTTGTTTTTGGTGTTTAACAAAAATCACCACCACTAATCCATCATTCATCCATTCATCCATTCATCCATTCATTCATTCATTCATTCATTCATTCATTCATTCATTCATTCATTCATTCATTCATTCAGTCAGTCATTTATTCATTCATTCATTCATTCATTCATTCGTTCATTCATTCTAAATGCTTAGTGGTCTCACCACTTGCTTTTTGCTTAACTGTGCATATTTGGATCTGAATGTGTTTGTGTGCTTAGTGATGTGCAGAGGGACGTTCAGTACCTGTACAGGATCCAGGTGGAGTCAGACGGTTTGTTCAGTGAACTTTCCCCAGGCTTGGTTTACATTCATGGAGAACATTTTTGTGGTGATGGCACACTACAGGGGTCAGTATAAACTTAAGGGTCCGTCAGAGGGTTTGCATGTCATGTGCCTTAGTCATTTTTAAAGAATGTTTCATATTTTTTGAGCATTTGTTTGAGTCTCTCTCTCTTTTTTTATATATATTTGAGTGTTTTGAAGCATAGCAAAAGACTTTCCACCTATTTCATAACTGTAACCTTTGGCATCACTCTCTCTCCCCCACAGGACTGAGGATTGTGATGACGGGAATCTCTTAAATGGAGACGGCTGCTCAAAAAAATGCCAAGTTGAACCAGGTTTCAAATGTCATGGTGAGTCACACTCATAAAAACAAATACTCTGACTGTCCACTGAAAACTCTGGCCCTCAGACTGTAAACACCACAACAGAAGCGCCAGGAAACTTCCACACAGGACAATAAACCTGGGTAATAGTCATAACCAGGTCTCAAAACAAAACAATCAAAAACAAAACAATACAATATTGCTGTCTACTTTAGATTCGGATTCCTCTGCTACTGTTTTTCTCTCTCATATTGAATTAGGCAGTCAGTTTATCACAGTGATATTGAAGGAAATGTGGAGGTCATTATACTGTATTTCTAGCACCCATTGCAAAAGTCCCTAATACAGAGAATCAGAGTATCATTACTCTGGAGTTCAAATTCATTGCTCAAATAATTGACTGTAATCTCCAGATGGGAAAATGTACAAACAAAAAAGTTAATTGTTGCATGTTAGATAGCAAAATATGTACATAAATTCAAAATACATAAATTCTTAATAAACATTTCCCTTGTTGTTTAAAACAACTTTAGTTGTTGTTGTTGTTAGGGGGTGTCTTATAATAATCATTGTAGTGTATATATAGGTGTATAAGAAAATGTCTTTTTTCATTATGTTGCATAATATTAAAGTAAGTTTATTTCTCTCATTAGTCCTTTTTTTTACATTTTACATTTTACAGTGTCTTTTACACTAAATGCTGTTTTACATTTAGTTCTTTTTAACTTTCCGTTCATCAAAAAAAATCCTACTTTTTTCCATTGTTTCCACATAGTATACAGGACAACTGTTACAGTTAATAATAAGAAATTTTTATTGAGCACCATATTAGCATATTAGAATGATTTATGAAGGATCATGTGACACTGAAGACTGGAGTAATGGCTGCTGAAAATTCAGCTTTGCCATCATAGGAATGATTTACATTTTTGAATTTGTTAAGAAATCATTTGTAGGTACGTGGGATGAAAGTACAATATAAACTAGAAAAGGTCTGAGGAAGGTCGATTGACTGAAACTTTGCTAATAAAAATATTTTTGTGATGATGCAAGTTAATTCAGGATTTGTATTGTTTTTTTGTTTCTATTTTAAAATATATTTAAACAGTTTATATTAAACTAATATTATTCAATCATTAATTTTTTTACTGTATTTTTGTAATAAACATAAATACATCTTACACATCATCCTAATTCTTTTAGAACACAATATAGATAATGTATTATAAAATTCCACTTACTCCAGAAGTCCAGTATACTGACAGTCAAAATACTTGTTCTCTTGTGTTGCTGAGTTGTGGATCACCAGATCTTACTGTTGTTTTTATTTCTAGGCTGGTATTCAAAGATTCAGTCCAGATTTCTAAGTATCCAGTCCAAACTGTGGTTTTTCGGTCATTTACTGTAACACAGCTGGTGGTATTTCTTATAATCAAGATCATCTTAATCAATATTTTATGTCATCACACTATTGGAAATGGTTCAAAGTATTGCATGTACAGTATGCTGTAAACTGCGATTGATCTTCTTAACAATCATAACAATCTGTTACATAATGTACTTGAGTGAGAGTAAATGCAGTACAGAAAGACTCAGGAAATGTTAGGAGAAAAAAAGCAAATAGTTCAACAATTTAGTCAGCGTTGTTTTCGTGACTGAAAGCACTATATTTTCTGTGAGTGTGATGCATGAGAAGCGTCTAGCAGTGTAACCGCATTTTTGTGGCCAGCGATTCTCTAAGGCCACATTAGGAGCTCTCATATATAAACTCAACATGTAACCGCATTTTTGTGGATTTAGGGCATTCAGGAATGGCTTTTTTGTGATATTTACTCTAAGGCCACATTAGGAGCTCTCATATATTATCTCCACATTCGTATTTGGGGAGCAAAGATCAACAAAGCTTAGGAGTAAATCCTTTGGCACTGGCATGTGGGTTAGGTCAGCTGTTCTGCAGCAGAGACGGCCAATCAAATGCTTGTGTTTTTAATTTGTTGTTAGAACACTTTTGAGCGCCTTGCCTTTGATAAGCGTTTCCCACCAATGAGTCACCTTCCTCTTACCTTGCAGCATTCTCAGACAAGAGCTCATACAAGACTCTGATGTCATTCACACGTGTCCCTCTCTAACGAATTCGCTTTAATAACATGCTAATTCTCCTTTTAGCCCCACGTGCACTTCTGTCATAACTCATTCATATGCCATGACATCATCCACATATTTGTGTGATCGTTAATTTAATCCTCTCAGTAGAATCACATTCTTTTTATTTTCAATTCACACATAAGTGAGGCCTAGTCTCGCATACTTGCTATATAAACACAATTACATCTTGGCAGTGGAGTCATTACTTGTTACTTAGGATGAGTTTGTGCTCACTCTCACTTGCTTTTTCTGTCTCTCTCAGGTCGGCCAAGCCTGTGCTATGTTTTTGAAGGGGACGGAGTGTGTGAGGAGTTCGAAGTACGTTCCAGCATCCAGGACTGTGGCTTTTTCACTCCCCAGGGCTTCACTGATCAGTGGGCGTCCTCTGCCTCAGGCTCACATCAGGACCAGAGGTGCCCTGCCTCGAAGGTCACCGGGGAACCTGTGCTCACTCAGGTACACAAACAGTTTAGAATCCATTAGCCGTTATGAACATCTTCTTAAATGAACCACTCAAATGAATAAAACAAATCTGTTAATGTTTGTTTTGAATGAAATTTTACATTTTAAATACCTTTTTCTTTTGATATCCTCATCAGATGTGCAAGTCGCAGTATTTTGACATAAATGAAGTAGTAGCTCATGATGCATGGAGCCCCTGTACCGCCCATCTGAACAGTTACTATACTGAGGATCAGCCTGTCTGGCTAAAGGTACACACACTTGCTCAGTGAATGAACGCTGAGTGTAGACTTCAGATTTGACAGATTATTCAGTCTATATTGGGCAATTTTGATATAAACATTAGCTTCCCCCTCTGCTGACAGCCTTGACAATAAATAATGCATATTTTGTGTTTTCAAATACATTTTGAACAGTGGTTTGTAAAATAAAAGAAAATTTATATAATTTATTTATTATTAATATTATTCTTTATTATATATATATTTTCAAATAAATTCATACTTTTATTCAGAAAAGATTTATTAAATAATCAAAAGTGACAGTAAAGACTTTTATAATGTTACAAAAGATTTCAAATAATGCTGTTCTTTTGAACTTTCTATTAATCAAATAATCCTGCAAAAATGTATAAGGCAGCACCGCTGTTTTCAACAATGATTATAATAAGAAATAATTTTAAATCATTTCAGCATATTATTATGATTTCTGAAAGATAATTTTAATATGACTGTTTTTGCTGTATTTTTGACCAAATAAAGAGGTTTGATGAGCATAAAAGACATTCAAAAACATAAACAAAAAAAACTTACCAACCCTAAACTTTTAACAGTAGTGTATTTTGACATTCATATGTATATATATCATGCCATCATGGCTACTCACACTGTTCATATATTATGTTAGCCAAGGAGCCATATATTAATTGCTAATAATACTGATACGTTGTTTTTGCAGGTAGGATTTGAGCGACCGGGTGTAGCAGCCTCTGTTGTTATTTATCTTGCCTATGATGGTAGTTGGCATGGGGAAAATTGCAGGAAAACGGTGACCATTGAACTGTGTGACACCACTGGAAAAAAACACCTGCTTGGTAACACATAATCTGTTTAATTTAATTGGGAAAGATTGTAAACTTTGTATTTTTTAAGGAACTTTGTTGTGTTTGCTTCTCCACAGGTTCGTATGAGCTCTCATGTCAGTATAACCCCCTAGTGGTGAATGTGACTCATAACCTGAGTGTGCCGTTCTACCAGACTTCAGCAGTGCAGCTGAACTTCTCCTCCTCTCAAGTGGCGGTGTTGGCGGTTGCATTGCGTACATCTTGTCACTTCAGCGCCTTTGCCCTGACCGGGTGCGCTGAGGGTGGGGTCTCCCACGACTTACAAACACACACACATACACACTTTTGCATTAACACATGATACAAACACTAAAAGTTAGGGATCTGTACGATTTTATTTTTATTTATTTTTTTAATTATTATTATTATTATTTTTAAAAAAATTTTTTTACTTATCCTCACCAAAGCTGCATGTATTTGAAAATACACTACTATTGTAAAAATAATTACAATTTTAAATAGCTGTTTTCTAATTTATGTGTTTGTTTTTTTATGTAATTTATTCCTGTCATGGTAAATTATGCCATGCCAAAACATTCAAAAGAACAGCAATTATTTGTAAAATAAATCTTTTGTAACATTATAAATTTCTTTACTCTCACTTTTAATCAATTTAACATGTTCTTGCTGAATAAATATAATAATTTCTTTCAAATCAATAAAAATATAAAAAGTCTTACTTACCCCAAACTTTTGAATTGTAGTGTACAAATTAAAAGATAAAATGGATCACACAGACTACAGTATACGGAGACTGTTTAAGAAACTCTTACACAGAGACACAAATACAAACAATTCCATCATGTTTGACAATGGATATGATGTCTGTCTATGTCTACAAATAATAATTAACATGTGTTTTTCTCACTCAGATGTGTGCATAAGCTATGCAGTGCTAAATCATGCAGTCCTCTAAACATCGAACACGCTTCAGTCCGTTGTACTCCAGTCACAGACTCTAAACACTGCTCTGTTTCTTGTCATCGTGGCTATACACTTACTGTTCTCCATGGCCAGGGCCTTCCTTCTCATCAAGTGCGTACAAGTGTTATTAACATCCTGCTTCTCTCTCTCTCTCTCTCTCTCTCTCTCTCTCTCTCTTTCTCTCTCTCTCTCTCTGTGTCTCTCTCTGTCTCTGCAATAATCCCTATAAGAAAGAAAAATCACATCTCCTTGATATCTAGTTTCTGCTAAACAGCAGTGAGATTAAATGAGTACTAAGTTAGTGCTTCAGGTAAACATGTTTAAATGATCAAATAATTTTTTTATTAATACAGCCATATGCCAGCCGTCTTATTCAGATTTCTAAGAATACTGGCTTAGTCATGTAAACACCTTATTCAGAAAGTCCATCGTAACTGGAGGCCCATTTATACAGTATGTGTGCATGTCCAAACAGAGATAATTTGGGGTGATATTAGATATACACGGTGTTTATTCAATAGTTTGACTGTTTCACAACTTGTTTGGAGCAAGAAACATTTTGCAAACATAAAAGGAAAGGTAGTGGCCTACTTCTGTAAGTCTTGTGACCTACATTTTCCAAATCATCACATTCCTGTTTGTTATTGTGAAATAGTTGATTAAATTATTGTGGAGAATTACTAAAATGCAGTGTAAGGGCAAGAGCATCTCCAGTAATTCTAGAAGACAGGAGCGGGAACCCACATGTCTTAGTTTATTCAGATTTTGCAGAATACCAAAATGTTCCAGTAACTGTGGAGAACATAAACACTTAGAATTATGTTCACATGTTCGTTGTCTCGAATTGTGCTCACATTTACCAAAATACCAAAGTCTGTGAATTAAACATGTCTCATCAAATTATCAAAGAAAATATATTCACATCAATTTTATAACTTAGCGAAACAATGTCTAATTTGTGTCAAGTGAAATACTGTCATGTTTTCTAATGAACCTAATGAAACTGTGACTTTATAAATTGTTGTAATCCTCTGTCTGTTTTTTGTCCTCTCCTCAGACGGAAGCAGAGCTGATTTGTGTGCATGGAGTGTGGGACCGTGTAGTGAGCTGTCAGCCAGTGGACTGTGGCCCACCTCCTCAGTCTCATGTCTACTTTGCCTCCTTTTCATGTCCTTGGGGCACCATATTTGGCAAGCGGTGCACCTTTTCCTGTAACGCCCCGGCAATCCTGCAAGGTAAGGACAGGAACTGGCTTACAGTGTGAGACCTGAGGGTTTTTGGAATCTTTACATTCAGTGCATGTATCTGTTTCTTTGAGACTTTGGCCTTCTTTTCTAAAATAATAACAGTATATTTGTGGATGACAAAAGCTCTTCTTGCATGTTTGCCCATGTACACTGGAAAAAAATCCAAAAAATAATTGTGCTTTTTGGCATTCCAGGGGTCATTTGACTCACAGCTGCTAGTTAAACCAGCACTTACAAACATATAAACAAATAATATTATCACAAAATAATTGAATGATTGTACTGTATTATATTTAATAATAACCTAAAACCATAAAATAATGGTTACTTGAAACAAAATAAACTTTAACTGAAATAAAATAAAATGTACAAAAAACACACCCTTAACCTTATTTTATTTCAGTTAGTTGACAAGGCTAGTTAGAATTTCTATTTAGTTTACCTTTATGTACTAAAATAACTAAAACTCATATAGGCATATAAAAAAAACTAATAAAAATGACAAAAACAAATTCAAAATATTAATAAAAACAATAATAGTATCTCAATAATACTACAATCACTGATAATAATGGAATTGTTATTGTTATTATTATTATTATTACTTGTTGTTTAAATATGACATTTGATTTGATTATGAAATATGAAAATATGAAATTGATTTGATTTTAAATGATTTTATTATCTTATGTGTTACTTTTACCTTATATCATTACATCATTCAGAAACAATCTTGCAAAAAGATAAACACTGCACGGAAATCGCTATATTATATTATGTCATGACATGTCATATTATATCATATTTTAAAACACATCATATTACATGTACGAAATGCATGGTTACTGTTTTTTTATTATTATTCTTCAAAATTATTGTCTTAATATTTGCTTTTTTATTTTATGCTGTAATTATTTTCATCTCTCTTTTTTTGGCATATGGTGATATTCAGAGCTCTTTTTTACTTTATTGATGTGTTGCTGTCACCTCTGTTATGGTTTTTGTTGAGGGTTTTCTCTTCTAATGATTTAAAGCTACATGACACAAATAATGAGCGACCACAATGATAGCCAAAGAGCAATTGTTTACAGAACTCCAAACAATCAATAAGTTTTTTTTTTTTTTACCATGCTAAGCTAAATATTAAGATTTGTGTATGTGCTTTTATATGCATACAGTATATAGTCATTTGTGTGTCAGTGTTGTTCTTGCACTCATTCAGAAACTGTGCATCAGTCTGGCTGTGGTCCTTGCCCTCTTTCCTGGCTTTGTAAATTGGAAAGTAGTCCCGGGCTGCAGGAGAACAGCACACAGGTGGAGATAGGAAACATGCAAGTAGGCAAAAACAAGAGTGCATATCATCCCATACTACTAAAGCCCCCAGAGAGCCCCTCAATTCAGACAGCGTAGAGCAGGCTGGCACTTGGCACTCTTACCTCTGGATAGCAGGAGCCATACTTAGGCAAGGTGGCTCAGGGGTTAAGGGGCCACTCCTCACACTCTCGTATTTATTTTAAATGCAGGCTTTTGATGGATCGGTCCAAATTTATTTCTTTGGCAAGGAGCGGTGCAGTCTGTGGTCAGTGGCTTCACTGGAAGGTCCAGCACATTGCATCACGGAGTAGCTATGCTTATTGGTCTTGATGGCAAGGTTCTTGTACCATAATGTGTTAAAGTGATGGGCTATAGTGCTCCTTTGGGAGTTTTTAAAATCTATTCATGACTTGACATTAGTTGAAACACACAAAAGTGATGCAGCGATTATGCACTTTATAAAGTATCTGGAACTTCTCAGGCATGTTGGAAAAATGCATTTTGCATCCATTTTTGGTGTAGCTAAATTTAAGCACAGCTAAAATTTTTGTTATAGCTAAATTTAAGCACAGATACAAAGTAGGCAGACACCTTAAAACTTGGCAAAGAAATCATTATATTTTATTTACCTATAAAATTGCTTTAAAACTTTAACAAAATCTAATTAGATATGTTGCTTTAATAGTACTAAGAGAGTCCTATATTACATGGGCCCTAGGGGCCACTGAACCGTGTGCACAAAAGGCATTTTATAAAGTTAATAGAACTCTTCTTAGTTAATAGAAAAAGAAAGTTTTTTAAATATATGGCTTTTCATATCATTGGAACACATTTATGTAAAGGTACAGTATAATTCCCAACTCAATAAAAGTCAGTATTGTGACACTAATGTTTCGTCATATTAATTCATTATGAATTATAATTCTTTTTATGCATAAAATGACTTGAATACACCTCTTCTTTGATTAACGTTTTAATATCTGTACCAAAATAACTTGTAATATTTTGGGGAGACATAAAGTAAAAACTATATGATATGATTGATTATGTGATTATTATTCTGATATGATATTAAGGTAAGAAAATAAAAGTTTAATATAGGAATGACTGAAAAGAAAATTATTAGTTTTGCATAATCTTCTGTTATTACGTCTAATATATATATATATATATATATATATATATATATATATATATATATATATATATATATATATATATATATATGTATATATATAATAAATATAAACAACTTTACTGCTTATTATTTGAATTTATGTCATAGGTACGACAAAGAAAAGAGATAATAAATAACCTTAAATACCTTGAAAAATTATATATTTAAAGACTTTTGTTTGTTTCTTGACTAAGGTGTGTATACCAGTGAACTACTGATAGTCTTAGGCAAGCATTTATGTTCCATTTTGATGCAGTTTTCTTGTTGGGATGTGTTTTTCAGGTGAAAGTGACACATTGGTTTGTCTTGAGGATGGACTATGGTCCTACCCAGAGGCTTACTGCAAGATTGAGTGTCCGGACCCACCTTCCACACTCAATGCCACACTTCTAGTTCCTCAGTGTCTTGGTGGCGGGCATGACGTGGGCACTGTGTGCCGCTATAAATGCAACCCGGGATATTACGTCACTGGCACACTCAACAAAAAGCCAAGAAAGTGAGTTGCAGTCTGTATGGTTTGAACTTTGAACTGATTCCTAGGCATTGGTTACTGTTTTGACAAATTTTGAAGGAAAAATATCTGTTTCCAGCATCTAGGTTGCTCACATGGTTCTCAAAAGATCAAAATCTTTCTCCAGGTGTTTCCAAATATCTTTCAGCAATGGAGTCAGCAATGTACTTTGATGAATGATCTGATGGCGTGTTGTTTTGGTATTCCATCCAATCAAGCTATAGCATATAGCATATTTTAACACATCTGAGGGGAGTAGCATTTGCACCTGCCTCATATTTATGAGTTATTAAAATGGCTGGTAAAATACCTCAGTGTCTTTTAAATGCCTTTAATTGGGCATTAATAACAGAAGTGATAGCCAGCATGTCTCATAAAGCCATTTAAATGATCCTGTTTATTAAGACCATTGGCATGTTTGTTCTGAAAGGCATTTCATTATAAAGGTTCAGCAAATGGTTTATGATGGTCTAAAGAGAGTTGTTATGCTATTATCAAGGTAGTTTTAGCCTGTGCTTCTGTATGATCTTTCTCAATGAACACTACACCCTAAACTACATAAACTACATAAACTATAATTTAAACTACAATTTATTTCCTCAGGATTTATTGGCTATTTAGTCATACCAGATGGTTTGTCACATGGCTTAGAGGAGAATAAATCCCCTGTGGCTGGAGGAGAATGTCATTCAAGAAATGTAGTAATTGCTGGATTTATGTTGTGCAACATTTCAGACCAGAAAAAGATTGAGAACCTACAATTAAATTTCACCACGTGTTTAATGTAACAGTTCTATTAACTGTCTCAAAAAGCTAGTGAGAAACCTATCGATACAGCTTTTTTATGAATTTCACTGATTCTTAACAACAAATGTATGAAACCTTCTAAAGCCATTATTGTTTAATGTTTTTATTTTGTGTTAAAAGTATTAAAATGACAGTTAAATTTATTTAAAAAGGCATTTTTAGCTTAGCAACATGCCAGCATCACAAGCATAAAACAGGATAAAGTCAGAATTGTGAGATTGAATCTTAGAAGTCAGATTTTTTTCCCCTCTCAATTATACTGTAGGTATGTGCATTCACCCCTGATGATTTGCCCCTCCTTCCTGCTAATGACTTATTTTTCTCAGGAAGTTTCTGAGGTTGGAGTGTTTGGAGGGTGGGACATGGCAAGAGGGCAACTGTTCACCTGTCACATGCCCTCCTCTCCCGCTGATGTTTGAGGGCATGTACACCTGCACCAACAATTTGGACTTTAATAGTATCTGCACACTACAGTGTCCCGATCCAACAGAAAGGGTATCGTACCACTTTGTAATCCAACTATTTCTGTGTATTCCTAAACTCTGCAGTCATTAAAACACTCATCTACGTTTGTCCCTGCAGTCCAGCATTCGATGCACCAAAGATGGCAAATGGACTGAGGACTTTACTATGTGTAAGAAGATAGAGGGATCGTGCCAGTCTCCTCTTGACCTTAACCTGGTGGAATACAGTTGTGAGGATGGCTTTGACGTGGGTGAGAATTTAAACTGACAAGAAAATTCGCTGGTTATGAGATAAAAGTTGCCCATTTCAAATATGGAAATGACTAGTCAGTCGATTTCTGACAAAGCAATGATTATTGTCTCATTCATTGTTTGAACATGTATTAAAATGCATCTTACTAATTTTTTCTGCATTGTATTATTTGGCTGTACATTTAGGCCACTGTATTTATCCTTCATAATAAGAAGTCTAGACATACTGTACTGTACCTGCCTGGGCTTCAAGACGACAGTCAGTTGCATGCAGTAGGATACTTCTGAGTGCCAACCTGCCAAGCTGTTCAACTATGGATGACCAGTGTTCACATGAATAAATTTAACAGATGCAAATGATGGTTAAAGCAAAGCTTGCTTTGTGTCATGACAGGTGCAGTTTGTTACCCAACATGCATTGTGGCCTTGAGTGACCCTGTGGTGTTAGCCAATGGCTCCAGCGCTGATACAGTAGAACACTGGATGCGTCCCAGCAAGGTTGAGGTGAGGCGGTGGGGCCAGTTTGCCATAAATTTGATATCTTTGGCTGTTCAAGAATTTCTGTAAAGCCTTTTTTCAATTTTTTACTATTAAACTATTAGAAATGCTTAGGGTAGAGTGAACTAACAAACAACACTTTTTACAGCTTTTATTAATTAGAATTTTTTATTTACTGCAGAGAAGTCATTGGTAAGCAAGTGATGTAATGCTAAATATATTCAAATTTGTTCCAAAAAAGAAACAAACTCATGTACATCTTGGATGGCCTGAGGGAGAGTACATATTCAGCAAATTATTTTTTTTTTAGGTAAACTATTCCTTTAAAAGTGATTTCTAGATACTAATACATGTTCAATTTTAAGTTGTTTGCAATATGAATGAACATGAATTAACAATGAACAGTAGTATATTTATACATTTTTAAATATGCTAAAATTTTAAATGCATTATAAAAATAAATATTTATAAATGTAACATTAGCCTAGATTAATAAATGCTGTAAAAATGTTCCTTGTAAGTTTATAATGCATTATCATGATAATATGCATCATAATACATTAAAGGTGACATTTCATGAAAATTAATTTTCTGTTTAAATACTATAATCGGGTCCCCGGTGCATCTACCAACCCAGAAAACGTGAAAAATATTAACACAGTAGCTTCGTTTTGGTAAGCCATTTTTCTGCAAGCCTCTGAGAAAACGAACATGTCAGATTTCGCTCCCTCTGTGACAAAGGGATCTTATTATAATATCAATGCCCCTATATCTGCATGTTTCCACTCATGTCACCGCAATTGTGTTTTCGCAATTGACAACGGTATACCAATTCTAGCACCATAGAAAAAGTTTAAGCAAAGCATGCTAACTGTACTATCATTAGCTGCACTGCACAGATGAGCACAGAACACTATATAGTCCCAGTCTCAGAGGAGACAAGAGAGCAGTGGATCTATTTAGTTGTTTATTACGTTGCTGCCAGACAGAAAATATAAACATGCAATTTCTTTCCCAGCTGTTGGCCTTCACAGATATAACCGACTGTTTTTGTAACTCATGTGTTTTTAACAAACTTTTGTGTATTTGACAGTTTAAGCACAATAAGACATGAAAGAGAACTTAGTTTAGTAAGGTTAACTTACTCACATGCCGGGTTGACACCCGCTTTCTGTGCGTGTGCTTCAGATGTGTGTGCTCAGAAAACACTGTATCAGAAAATATGGCTTTAAAACAAATGATTTCAGCGCGATAGACAAGATAATCAAAACCAGAGTTTTTTTTTTTTTTTTTTTAATCAGAAAATCTGACATACCAGATCCGTACGGCTCTGTGACGTACGAGCTGTAAAGGGGGCGGAGAGCAGCAGGTCATTTGCATTTAAAGATACAGTCACAAAAACAGTGTGCTTCTGCTTCCTCTTAAAATAATAAATTATATAATAAATTATCTCTGGGGTATTTTGAGCTGAAACTTCACAGACATATTCTGGGGACACCTGAGATTTATATTACATATTGTAGAAAGGGGCATAATAGGTCACCTTTAACTAGTCTTTATTGTAATGTTGTAAGAGGCTTACTGTTGCTTACTGTTTGTCTCTTTTACTATAAACTACTTTGATCTTGACTAGACTTTGATGCTGATATGGCACTAAATTAAAGGATAGATGGTTGGATGTGATGTGACAGTTTGGAAAATGGTTGCGATGTCTTTTAGGAACCAGGATGTCCTTTACCATTAATTCAACCCACACACAGAGTAGTCTTGTAAATGTAAAGTGATTTTCTAAGACTGAAATTAAATGTATTTTTCCCTGTTCCATACATCTTGACATAAGGTGCATTGACATCTGTCAAATGTAAAATGGCTCACTTTTCTGATCTTTGTTTGGGGGAACCTATTTTGGCTCTAGGCAGAGGAGCTTTAAAACTGAATACTTTGGATGCAAAATTGGAATCACATTATTGAAACATTAAAGTGATAAGTTGGATTGGGTTAACTTGATTCTCGCTGCAAACCAGGTTCAACTCACCTTAACATTGAAATCTTTCTGCCAGAGTGTTGATTCTGTCTCTCATTGTCATATCAGCTCATGAGAGTAATGATTACAGTGTTATTTTTTTTATAAGAGAAGCCTGAAATGCCACACGTCAAGCATGATGCCTGTAAAGGTGTCGGACTCCCGTTGTTTATAATGATACATCAGCACCCCTAAGAACAGCCTGCTTTCCAGGAATGTTGTCCAAAGTATTGCCTAGACTGGCCGCTTAAAGAATGATGGAGGAAAGGTCACAGTAGGAGGGAGATGAATAAGAGATAAGCAAGTTTCTTTCCAGAAATTCTGCTTTAGAAACAGGTTAGCTTTCCAATTCTGAGAAAATGTCAAATCAGTGAAATATTTGTTCAAATTGAAGGGACAAAAGGGAAAAAGTAACCCTTATTATATGTCATAGTTATTGGATATTAATTTGCAATTTTATTTTTAGGCACTATGTCTCAGTTTTTGTATTTTAAATTAAGTTAGATATTATTAGATTTCTGGAAAAGTCTGAATAAAATAGAAATAAATAGAAACCCCGTTTTCAAATTTCCTCTGAAGAAGATTTGTTACAAGAACTTCATTAATAGTAATGTCACCTTTTTTGCTTAATGATGTCATCATTACAAAGCAGCAATTGACTCTCTCCTTCCCCTTCTTTTCGCCTTACCCCTTCCCTCTCTTGCTCCTTTATTTCTCTCTCCTTTGAAAGAGTATTGTCTGCACTGGCATGTTAAAGTGGCATCCGAATCCAGCACAGATCCACTGCATTCAGTCCTGTGAGGTTGAGTGCCAATTATGTTAGCCAAGCTTCGGTATGTTTCAGTTTGTATCTGATGTTCAAGAAATTCTCTCTAAATTCTATATGATTCTGTCACCCTCATGCTGTTAGAAAACCATTTGCTTTTCTTTTTTCAGTATTTTTATTCAGTATGTTTCAGTTTGTATCGGATGGTCAAGTAGCTCTTTTCCATGGAACAACAGTTTATGTTGACCAAAAACTTCAAAAAAGATTCAAACAGACGAATAATACAAGCTCCCTAAAAGTAGTCCAAAAGACTTGATCACTATATTTCAAGGTTTCTGAAGTCACATGATAAACATTTGAAGCATAGAAGTGAAAATAGTGTTGAAACAGTTGAGTGTTTGGGGCAAAAATAACTGTTATTGTATTTCTGTCTGGATTTTAGCTTTGTCTGTGATGTCAGGGGATATATCTTAAAAATGTGAAAGGGTGGAGAGATGTTTAGTACATTATGTCATTCAAATTAATGAAGTGTGAGACTTAATGATTATTTTAAAAAAAAAGATCCAAATATTTTATGTGTTAATGATTATTTAGTATGATATTTGTCTTTTATTTATTGATGTATTTATTTTGGTGGTGGTGGTTTTTATAAAATAATCAATTATAAATGATGACGTTTTTATTCCCCGTAAAAAAGTATTAAATTGATCAAAGGTGACAGTAAGAGCAACATACACTTAAATTATATAAAAAATTCAGAAGAAAAAAATTCAGAAATGTATATTATTGTGTATAAATAAACATCATATAAATATATATTATTAAAAAAAAATTAAATAAAAAAAAAGAGTATATTGGTTTGGAACAATCATGGTGCACAAAAAGATGGAAGAACTGTGTTATAATACTGATTTGTAGTGTATGGCAGGAGCAGTGTTTTTGGTGCACACTGAAAGATGTAAACCAGCGGCAGCGAGTTTCACATCTCTCTACTGTCAGATCTAGCAGCAAAAGAACAGTCTGATAGATAATCACCAGCAGAGCATTGAGGTGGTCCAGAAGGATCAGGGAGCACCATAATCAGTGATAAATGATGACGGTGGTTGAATTTTTAAGTTTTACGTTCAAATTATTGTGTCATGGATGCTTCATCCATAGATGGGGAAACCTGTTTTGCTCTTCACTATCTCTGTAGTCATAACTCCCATGTTCGTTTTATTAACTGGTCTGTTTTGAACCAAAATGGAACTCGTAAATCAAATCCGTGATAAATTTTTTAAGAGCCGATGTATAAATAAAGCATAAAAGGTCGGGCTAGTAGCACATAATATGTCTCAAGAATGACTTTGAAGCTGTTTATTCCTGCAGGAATTCAGTACTGAATTAATCTGATCCAAAGGGTCAAGAAATGTAATCATTTAGTTTACAATTTTTATTTTGTCTGTATTTGGTTTACACTTTCCTAAGTTTACATTTACGTCAGTAATGAGGCATTTTGTTGTCAGGAATTTCCGACACCATTCACTCTCATATGGAGACATCTTTTACATTTCCCCTGGCCAAGAGAAACATTTAGTTCAATGGTTGATGGACTGCGTGCCACATCTTCCCACAGCATGCTGACAGATTGATTCTCACCAGTTCTCCTTTTATCACAAAAATAAAAGCGAATGAAAATATCATTGCCACTGTAAAATGTGGTATATATATGATCATAAAACATATTATTCCAGTTTCTGTTCCTCCAGAGTCCTTCCTGCAATTCACAGAATCCTGTTTAAATTCACCCCAAGCACTAACTTATCAGACTTTGTCGACAATTGTAGTGCTGAGGTGCCAAAGCAAATGAATGATCTTATGTGTGTGTGCAGGTCAGTTGGACAGTGGGAATTTAAAGGATGTTATGTAACTGATGGATGCATTAAACCAGTTGTAAAATAATCACAAATGATATGTGATGAAAGTAACATACCAGCCTTCGCGAAAAGTCAACCGAAGTAACGCAGCAGAGTCATGTGAAGCCTGGAATCGAAAATAGTGTGGACATTACAGTCGAGTGTTTTTTGGAATAATGGATGAAAGAGAATTATTGTAATATCTTGAAGAGTAAAAGGGCTGTGCAGTGTTTAGTACAGTGTGCCATTCAAATGCGTGATACTTGGATAAATTGTTTAGTTTTTTTTTTTTTTTTTTTTATCCCAAAAAAAAAAAAATCTAATATTTTATGTATTTATTAAAATTTCTTTAATAAAAAAAAATAATTTAAGTATTAAATGTAATTAATAAAGAAAGGTAACATTTTGATCATAAAAAGACAATATATTTAGTTTGTCTAATTTTATCATCAATACAATCACTCATTCATTCATTTATTTATTTATTTATTTATTTATTTATTTATTTATTTATTCATTCATTCATTCATTCATTTATTTATTAATTTTTTCTGTGAATATCTGATTTTAGCATATGATTTCAGGGTAAAGCAGACAGGTTTTTATGATCTATTCATTCTACTTTGGAACACACCACTCCTGTAAGAGGTAGCGGGATGTTTTATGATATTCTACTACCCCTCATATCTGCCAGATCGTCTCATCTTCTCTTGCCCACATTTGTTACCAAGCAAAACAATTGCTTTTATATTGGAGACTCAATATCAATTACACCACAGCACATGTTCCAGTTGCTCTGCAGCATGTCCAGAGCACTTTGATTGATTTGATTTTCTCTATGACCTTCTGAGCTTTGGACTATTGGGGTTCTTTGTTTTTTTTGTCCCCTCTGCTACTAGGAAAGTACAGTTTATTTGACTGCTTCAATACCAGCTTTCAGTCAACGTTTTTTCCTTTTTTTGTGTGGCTCCATTTGAGAAAACACTAACAGATGATGCCACAGGTTTTATGATGCAACCACTGTTCACATTCCTTGCTGCAAATATGGTTTAGTAGATATCGGTCCAGCTGATTCCTCTCAGGGCATGCACTGGTTTCCTTCATCTTAACATTTATGGAAAGAGTTGACAAGACCAAACACAAAAAAACCCTGGAAAACACTCTCATTTGGCCTTCGTTCAACGTGGTGAATGTGTTACCTCTAAAATTTGTTTTATCTGCATGCTTCAACTTTCATTAAAGACAAAAAAGAAAAGTTTACATTAGAAATAGAAATGGTGGAGGTACATAATTAGTAGTCGTTTTGGGATCGCTGGATAGAGCCATATTAAATCCGCATACTTCAGGCGCTTTTGGTAACGGGAGAATGCCCAGCAATCAGCACTCAACATGCCCGGCCGCCACCTCCAAACAAGGTGGTCATGCACACATGTTGTTGCCCAAGGAGCATTTGTTGATTATACACTTTCGCCCCCTTCGCCAATAGAGATGTGGTCGGTCATGTTGACCCTTGGAGTGTTTCCATCTCTCTCGCGTCCTAGGGGGATGTTTATGGCGATTATCTCCCAACATCATGTACTGTAAGGTGAAAGACACCTTCATTGTTGCTATGACCTTCAGATAAGATTTTCGGTTTTTGCTTGCATCTCCGGTATCTCAGATGTGCAAACGTTCATCGCCTAGAAACTGCGTTGCATGGGGGTTAATTGTGTTTTTTTTTAAATACATATTTTTTAAGTGACTCATAGAGGGTTTCATTTTCAATAAATTAATGTAATCTAAATCAAGCTTTGGATACGGCCCAAAAACATAGCAGGGTTGCCCCTCTATCTGAAACCCTCTTTGAGAGGAGGCAGGAAAATTAATGTTATTAGGATCCTAAGCCCGATGAATGCTGGAACAGCCATGAACTGACTCTGACGCAGTGCGGCAATATAAGATGGAATGGTATTTAATATTTATCATCAAATAACAGTAAGGTCATGGTGCTCTTTCCTATAAGGTCTCATCAAAACATTGATGGAAAAAACCTCATGAATTGTGCTGCAGCTGTACCACCCTTATACGACGAAAATAACATCTGATTAATTACATGGATTTTTAGGTTCAGCCATATATGAAGGCTATAGATTGTGGGCCTATTTAGATTTAGATTACTTATGTTACGAACTTCTTTTTCTTTCATTAGACTTTTATTTTATTATTTGAATTTTCATAAATAAATGTTATCACGGACAACGGAAAAAAAAAAGATAGATGTTTCATATCGGTATACTTAGTCGTTGTCTAAATAATATTTGCAAATAACACACACACACACACACACACACACACACACCCACCACAGAGAAAACTGAAATTCAACATTTAAGATCGCTTGTTGTCCTTCCATCAAAACATCACTTTCAGCTCCTTAATGCTATAAAATAAATCTATTGAGCCAACAACAGACAAAATGAGCAAGATTTTTGAGTTGTTCAATTTATTGTAATTATAATAAGTTAGCTTATGAGTTAAATTTGAAGCAAGAAAATAAGCACAGATATAAATAATTTAAAGCATTCATATTGTCTATTGTTTTGGTCAGCTGAGTGTCTGTCGGTTTTTGGGGGGGTAAGCATTTTGACCTTTTCCTTGACTGTTGTTTTGCTCTTGAGCCCAGATGATATTTGTGTAGTGCTTCAGATGCGTTGACTACAGTGTTGTTTTTAACATTCACTGGCATTTGTTATCTCTGCTGGCTGGAGCAGATGCATTGCCACACACTCCTTCCCATTATACTGTTACATGACTCTTTAGTTGTAGGCCCATTAGGTAATTTTTCTTTTTCCAGCCTTTTCTAAAACCACATTAATGATGACCATGTGTTTTAGATTCAGATATTTACTTGCAATATGTAACACGTTAATTTTAACACAACGGCTGGTAAGACTAGGTTTATTGTTGAATAGTTATTTGCCAACTATATTTGCAATGTTCTTAAGGTAATTAAAATGAGATGGAAGAGCAAGAATACAGAAGGTAAACGATATATACACAAGCTTGCAAATTGCTCAAGAAGAATAAAAAATTATATTGCTTATGCCCTTGAGAGAATGAGACCATTGTGACAGAAAAACATTTGGACTGGAAGTTTGTAGGTATAGCAGGGACAAATTCTAACAGTAGATCCCTGCCTCGCCAGCTGCCTCTTGCACAGCTGACGTGCGCATATCAGGTAGAACCTGGCCCTGGCTCTATTTGAAAGAGACTCCACATGCCACAAGATGAGCCAAAAGTATCTTTGGCAGACCACCACTTGATTTCCTGTTATTTAGGGCATCGGATCCTTTAGGGTAGGTAAAATCCTTTAGGAAAGGCATTATAGACGCCATATTAAAGGCCCGTTTATGCCCATATTAAATTTGATAATTTGTAGTCCCTCAAGAAGTTGGATTTTTCGCTTCTCTTGCGGCATTGCAATATAGCATAACGCCATGCTCTCACACAGGTGAAGTAATGACCGCTGAAGGCAGAACAAGGAAGATTAGGAAGTTTTGTCTGGAGAATGCACAGATGCAGGTGTTATTTTATTTGAAAAGGAATAAAAATGAGAAATGCTAACTACAATAAGGTACAGAAATCCCTGTTGGCATTATTCAAGCATTTCTTTAGCATGCATCAGCACCGAAACCTGTTAATTGCTACCTAATAAAAATGAAAGTAACTCATGCTTGAACCTCACAGCTGAGTTCAGGTTGTTTTCGAGCTTATAATAACTTTCCTTAACTGCTTCCGGCATTGGAAAGCAATAGTTTGCCTGTTTGTTATAATAATTAATTTATTTTAAAACTATTAATCATTATTTGATTAAATGCGAGCCCCTAGAATTTTTTTTTTTTTTTTTGTCTTTTAACATTATTTCATTTCATTATATTATTTTTGAACTTACCAACTAAAAATTGAGTAATTTCATTTTAATTTGGAATTATATTTTTTTGTAATTTCATTTGATGAGTATCATTTTACCATGGTTTTTAAATTATGGTACATACTTTAGCAATAAGTTTCCTCATTAGTGTAACATTAGTTAATCATGTCAACCACATATATTAACTAACAATGAGTAATACATTGTTAACAGTGTTTATTAATCTTTGTTATTAGTTTAGGGCTAATAAAAATACAATGTTCATGTTATCATTGTTAATTCATGTTAGCTAAGGGTCCTTAACTAATGTTGACAGATGCAAACTTTTGATTCTAGAATTATGCTATTTTTTTTTTTTTTTTTTTTTTCGTAAAAGTTGGAATTAACATTAGACTATGATTAATAAATGCATTTGTTTGTGAATTTTTATTGTTCAGTTTCACTAATGCGTAACACATGACCCTTATTGCTAAAGTGTACTTATTAGTGATTTTAAAGATTCCCCGGCAAGTTTTAGATTGATGGCATAAAATAATTTACAGGCCTACCATAAAAAAAAAGAAGAGAGAAAGCATGCAGTTAAGTATTCAATATTGTCAGATAACTGATAATAGTACTATATAAATCTGGATCTGGGGATTAATTAGATACAGAACCATATTTTTGTTTTATCTTTTGCTGCATTCAAATTTTTACGTGCTATTAACATTGAACCCTATTTTTTAATAATCAAGGACAAATTTTCTATTTTACAGTAAAGTATACATTATAAACATCTTATTTCTGTATGATATTACTCAATCAGCAGTTCAGCTTGTTTTTCTTTCAAATGAGATCTGAATACAATCTCAACTGTTCTCTTTGCCAGGCCATTCGGACGAGAAGATGGTTGGTGCGACACCATAATCTATCACGAGGCGTACTGCCAATATGACGGGGGAGACTGCTGTCCGTCCACTCTTTCATCTAGAAAGGTAAACTATCATCTGAAAAGGCTTTTCCCGCTTCATCCACATTCATCCTAAGTTGCTTTCACATTCCTCTCCTCACAGTGCAGCTCTCTTCTCGCATGGTTGCAGCCACATTGTCAACCCTTTCCATGAACGTCGACACTTCATTGGGCACTCAGGGTGGCTTGATCGCCCAATAGAGAGAAGAGCCTCGGGGGGCAGTGTCTGTCATAAATAAATGACTGGATAGAACAGCTTTTTATTAGTAGAGGGCCAGGTGTCCAGTGGTCAAAGGCCACTGTAACAAGCAGAGTCAGGAGCTGATGAAAGTGAAATAAACTGTTGAGGAACCAGCACCTTGCCACTGTCGGTCCGCAAGAGCTGCCATGTTCGGTTTACGCAGGCCATGGAAATGTTGAGTATGTTGGTGGGGGGGGCAGTCGGTTTAAGAGGGTCTAGGACGAGAGACAGAGAGAAGGTTGGACAATAAAGAAACAAATTCCTTTCCTCCTTCTGTGGCTCCTTTTCTAGCATCCTGCCCTATGCACAGGAAACAAAAAATGATATGCACAGATAAACTGCGGTGATCCGGAAAGCAAATATTTAAATATTTTGGCATTTGAAAGCATCTATCATGGGTATTAGCATGAAATGAAGCACAAATTCCGTCCTTCCAAAGAACATGCAAAAAGCAATAAGTGGATACTCTCCAATGTACCACGTGAGACCAATTGCATCTCGTAACATAGGTGTGAAATAAGAGTTACGCTTTAGTTTCAGTTCTTTTCCTGCCGGCAGGGCGCTTAGCTGGGAATTGGTTATTTTGCAACCAGTGGTGATGGCCACGAATCATGGAGGAGAACCTCCTCCTGTGATTTTAACATGTGTTCACCTCTTTACTACACCTGCTCACAGTCCGGCTCTTTCTCTTCTTTTTTTGTTTCCTTCCAGCCACTGAATGCGATCGTCCCTGTCCATATCAATCTTCCTAGCAATCTTCTAGTGTTAAAAAATTCCAATCCATATGACCAGGCAGGGACCTAGGCAGGCGGGGGCCCCTGGGCTTGAGGTTATGTTTGGGCCTATACTACACTACAAGCCCTCAAATAGAAACCTCATTATGGAGTAACAAAAAATGAAACAAACATGCTTTGAGTTTATAAACTACAATTAATAGCAACATGTCAGGCTTAATAGTATAATTTAAATGTAATATTAATATTCTCTCCATATATAATAAAACCGGATGTGTTCTCCAGTTGAGAAACAAAACAATGAAATAACTGTGAGCAAAAAAAAAAAAAAAAAAAAAAAAAAACGATGTTGGCTTTTAGTATTATTTAAAGTTATTGTTAAGCTGGTCCTCTTATGTCAGGTTCTTATTTAATAAATACATTCAATCAAATAAAAAAGCCATGCTGGCTATTAAAAATCAAATTAAGTCACTATAACAAAATTTATAGATGGATTGTGCATAAATGTTAGTTTAAATATTACATTAATGTAGAAAATATTAAAAATAAAATAAGTACTTTATTAATATGAAACCCAACCACCAGAGGTGCAGCAAGTGACGGTCTTAATGAGTGAGTGGAATCAACCAATTCTTTTTTAAAAAAGCTGATTCATTTAAACTTGCAAATATGGAGACAGATTAGTCTCAATATAATTTGCACGCAAACAAACACGATCCACACATGCGTACACAATTTAACTGCATGA
>NC_056573.1:17012767-17013006 GCF_018340385.1 Cyprinus carpio | reverse complement strand
TACTACGCATGTGTGAATCGTGTTTTTTGCGTGAATTATATTTGAGACTAATCTGTCTCCATAGCAAACGACTACTTTGAATAATTTACTGGTCCGTGTAACCCTGATGAACAAAACACTTTGGAGATGCAGCGGTTCTGCAGTTTGTTCTATTTTCTTTCTGACATAGCAAAACTGAATTCTGTAAGTTGTTGTTTACTATACATTTGCGATCTTGCATATATATATATATAAAAAAA